>NC_057811.1:291664481-291755589 GCF_018294505.1 Triticum aestivum
ATAATGATGATCATCACACTTTTATTTACTTACAACTCAATATTACAACTCGATACTAGAACAAAGATATGACTCTATATGAATGCCTCCGGCGGTGTACCGGGATGTGCAATGATCTAGCGTAGCAATGACATCAAAAAATGGACAAGCCATGAAAACATCATGCTAGCTATCTTACGATCATGCAAAGCAATATGACAATAAATGCTCAAGTCATGTATATGATGATGATGGAAGTTGCATGGCAATATATCTCGGAATGGCTATGGAAATGCCATGATAGGTAGGTATGGTGGCTGTTTTGAGGAAGATATAAGGAGGCTTATGTGTGACAGAGCGTATCATATCACGGGGTTTGGATGCACCGGCGAATTTTGCACCAACTCTCGAGGTGAGAAAGGGCAATGCACGGTACCGAAGAGGCTAGCAATGATGGAAGGGTGAGAGTGCGTATAATCCATGGACTCAACATTAGTCATAAAGAACTCACATACTTATTGAAAAAATGTATTAGTCATCTAAACAAAGTACTACACGCATGCCCCTAGGGGGATAGATTGGTAGGAAAAGACCATCGCTCGTCCCCGACCGCCACTCATAAGGAGGACAATCAATAAATACCTCATGCTCCAACTTCGTTACATAACGGTTCATCATACATGCATGCTACGGGAATCACAAACTTCAACACAAGTATTTCTACAATCCACAACTACCCACTAGCATGACTCTAATATCACCATCTTTATATCGCAAAACTATTTCAAGGAATCAAACATATCATATTGAGTGATCTACACGTTTTATGTAGGATTTTATGACTAACCATGTGAATGACCAATTCTTGTCATCTCTCTAAATAGATATAAGTGAAGCAAGAGAGTTTAATTCTTTCTACAAAAGATATGCCCATGCTCTAATATAAGTAAAGCAAAAGAGCATTCTACAAATGGCAGTTTTCTATGTGAAGAGAAACAGGCAATCCAAACTTCAAATGATATAAGCGAAGCACATGAAGCATTCTATAAAGCCATACTCAAAAGATATAAGTGAAGTGCAAAGAGCATTCTATAAATAAACCAAGGACTATCTCATACCAGCATGGTGCATAAAAGAAGAGTGAAAACTAAACAAAAGACGCTCCAAGATTTGCACATATCGCACGAAACGAATCCAAAAACATACCGATATTTGTTGAAGAAAGATGGGATGCCTTCCGGGGCATCCCTAAGCTTAGACGCTTGAGTCTCCTTGAATATTTACTTGGGGTGCCTTGGGCATCCCCAAGCTTGAGCTCTTGCCTCTCCTCCTTCTCCTCACATCGAGACCTCCTCAATCTTCGAACACTTCATCCACACAAAACTCAACAGAAAACTCGGTAAGATCCGTTAGTATAATAAAGCAAATCACTACTCTAAGTACTGTTGCAAACCAATTCATATTTTGTTTTTGCATTGTAGCTACTGTAATATAACTTTTCCATGGCTTAATCGACTGATAGAAATCGATAGTTTCATCAAAACAAGAAATCTATGCATCAAAAACAGAATCTGTCTTAAACAGGATAGTCTGTAGTAATCTGAACATTCACCATACTTCCGGTACTCCAAACATTCTGCCAAAATTAGGAAAAATAAAAATTTGTATAGAAAGACAGTACAAAAAGTTTCAGAACCATTTGACGTTCCAGTAAAAAATGTAAAATCGCGCACTACAGCCAAAGTTTCTGTCCTGCACCGCACAAACCAACAAGCATTGTAAACATCCTAAAGGCAAACCTTGGCACATTATTTTTATTATACAATGGAATTGTACAAGGGGATAATTATTTTTGTTGAAAAGTTTCTGTAATCAAGATTCACAAAGTTTTCGTGAGCATGAACATAGTTCAAGGCTAGCTCCCACTTTAACAATGCTCGTCTTTCTTACTTTCACTTTCCTTTTTTGAAAAAGTTTTAGGTTCCCCTCTTTATTTATTTTTGTTTTTAAACTTTATAAAAGCACACAACAGAAATAAATGACTCTCTAAAACTTCTGGGTTGTCTCCCTGTCAGCGCTTTCTTTAAAGCCATTAAGCTAGGCATATAGTGCTCAAGTAATGGATCCACCCGATCCCAAGGTATATCAAAGCCAATTTGAATTAGCATTGATTTGGCATTTAGTAGTGAGCACAAAGCAACATATATCAAGCAATGACGAAGTCTAACTCTCTTCCTATGCATCGGCATGTCATAAAAGAACAATTCATGCACACCTAGTAAAGGCCAATGCATAGTATAAACAGTTTCTTGCAATTTTATCATATTGGAAACATAGAGAGGCGAAGATGTAGTTCCTCTCTGATAATAATTGCAAGTAGGAGCAGCAAGCACATGCATATTATATCTATCAAAATCATCATGTGTAGTAGTAAAACGCAACCCATCAATATAATCCTTAATAAGGGCAAACTTCTCCGATATAGTGTAGTCGGGAGAATTCAAAAAGATAATAGGACTATCATGTGTGGGTGCAATAGCAACAATTTCATGTTTAACATATGGAACTATAGCAAGTTCATCTCCATAAGCATAATTCATATTGGCATCTTGGCCACAAGCATATCAAGCATCATCAAAAAGGGATATTTCAAAAGAATCAACGGGATCATAACAATCATCATAGCAATCATCCTTGGTAAGCACGAAGGGAAATTAAACAATGTATGAATTGAAGAGTTACTCTCATTAGAAGGTGGGCACGGGTAGCTAATTCGCTCTTCCTCCTTTTTTTCTTCGCTCTCCTCATCATCTTTTTCATCCAATGAGCTCACAGTGTCATTAATTTCTTCTTCCATAGACTCCTGCAAAATATTAGTCTCTTCTTGGACAGCGGAGACTCTCTCAATAACATCATCAATATCAGAATTGGATTCATAATTCTCATAGCAATATTTAAGGATAGCTAAATTTTCAGGTCTATAAACTGAATCATCAAAATCTTCAAACTCTTTAAACAAAGATTCAATTTCACATGCACCCTTAAAAGCAACAAATTCTTCTATTCGTTCCACATCATAGTAATCATATATACCTGTAGCATAAGAAGCCAAGGTTTCATTATCATTAAATTTGCATGAAAAGGGAAGGTGTGGAGCCTTCATCCTAGAGCAACAAGTATAATCATATCTCAAGCATAGTTGCCTAGCATACCAATACAACATATAAATTCGATCCCATAATAGTTTCCCTTTTTGAGTCAAGCGATAATCCCTAAAGTATTCACGTTGATCCAACGTGTCTCCCATTACAAAATTGAATGGGGTTTTCCCAGGATTATCAAAGTAGTACATAATATCTTAGACATAATGAGCATTGAGGGTTTTAGGAGGTTCCCCATCTCCATGAGTAGCAAGTAAACCTAATTTTTTTGGTATTTCGTGTTCCATATCCATAAATAAAGATAGAGAACAACTAAGAACAGCAAATAAAATTTGCTTAGTGATAAAGCAAACAAGCACACACGAGAATATTCATCCCACGCTATAACTCCCCGGCAACGGTGCCAGAAAAAGGTCTTGATAACCCACAAGTATAGGGGATCAATTGTAGCCTCTTTCAATAAGTAAGAGTGTCGAACCCAACGAGGAGCTAAAGGTAGAACAAATATTCCCTCAAGTTCTATCGACCACCGACACAACTCTACGCACGCTTAACGTTCGCCTTACCTAGAACAAGTATGAAACTAGAAGTACTTTGTAGGTGTTTTTGGATAGGTTTGCAAGAATAAAAAAAGCACGTAAATAAAAAGTAGGGCTGTTTAGATAAAGACACAACTAAATTAGTTTTAGTAAAGAGCTTTTCTTCACGAGAAAGTTATTTGTCCCTAGGCAATCGATAACTAGACCGGTAATCATTATTGCAATTTTATTTGAGGGAGAGGCATAAGCTAACATACTTTCTCTTCTTGGATCATATGCACTTATGATTGGAACTCTAGCAAGCATCCGCAACTACTAAAGATCATTAAGGTTAAACCCAACCATAGCATTAAAGTATCAAGTCCTCTTTATTCCCATACGCAAACAACCTACTTACTCGGGTCTGTGCTTCTGTCACTCAAGCCACCCACCATAAGCAAATCATGAACATATTGCAAACCCTACAGCGGGAGTCCCTCACGCTTGCGCGACACGGAGAGCACCATAGGACAGCACCAATAATAAAACATGCAACTCAAACCAATCACGATCATCAATTAACCCATAGGACAAAACGGATCTACTCAAACATCATAGGATAGCCATACATCATTGGGAAATAATATATAGCGTTGAGCACCATGTTTAAGTAGAGATTACAGCGGGTAAAAGAGGCGTTACACCGCTGCATAGAGGGGGGAAGAGTTGGTGATGACGGCGGTGAAGTTGTTGGTGTAGATCGCGGTGACGATGATGGCCCCGGCGGCACTCCGGTGCCACCGGAAGCGAGGGGAGAGAGCCCCCCTCCTTCTTCTTCCTTGACCTTCTCCCTAGGTGGGAGAAGGGTTTCCCCTCTGGTCCGTGGTCTCCATGGCATGGGAGGGGCGAGAGCCCCTCCGAGATTGGATCTGTCTCTCTGTCTCTCTCTATTTCTGCGCTCCCAGATCTGGCCTTTCACCGTTTCTTTTGTAACCGGAGATCCGTAACTCAGATTGGATTGAAATTTGAACACGATTTTTATACGGATATTAGCTTTCTTGCTGCGAAAGAAGGGCAACAGCCGCCTTACGGGGTATCCACGAGGGTCAGGGGCGCGCCCCCCTGCCTCGTGGCCCCCTCGGGCATCGTCTCGCGTTGATTCCACTTCCCAAAAATCAGATATATTCCAAAAAAAATCTCTGTCAGTTTTTATTCCGTTTGGACTCTGTTTGATATGGATTTTCTGCGAAACAAAAAACATGCAACAAACAGGAACTGGCACTGGGCACTGGGTCAATATGTTAGTCCCAAAAATAGTATAAAAAGTTGCCAAAAGTATGTAGAAGTTGTAGAATATTGGCATGGAACAATCAAAAATTATAGATACGACGGAGACATATCATGTTACAAGGTGTGAAGTTAGTCAGACTCAATGCCCGACCACTGCAGAAGATAGAGAGAAAATGAAAGTCATTCCCTATGGCTCAGCCATAGGTTCTATCATATATGCAATGTTGTGTACCAGACCTAATGTGTGCCTTGCTATAAGTTTGGGAGGGAGGTACCAAAGTAATCCAGGAGTGGATCACTGGACAGCGGTCAAAAACATCCTGAAATACCTGAAAAGGACTAAGGATGTGTTTCTCGTTTATGGAGGTGACAATGAGCTTGTCGTAAATGGTTACATCGATGCAAGCTTTGAAACTGATCCGGATGACTCTAAGTCACAAACCGGATACGTATTTATATTGAATGGTGGAGCTGTCAGTTGGTGTAGTTCCAAGAAGAGCGTCATGGCGGGATCTACGTGTGAAGCGGAGTACATAGCTGCTTTGGAAGCAGCAAATGAAGGAGTGTGGATGAAGGAGTTCATATCAGATCTAGGTGTAATACCTAGTGCATCGGGTCCAATGAAAATCTTTTGTGACAATACTGGAGCAATTGCCTTGGCGAAGGAATCCAGGAATCACAAGAGAACCAAACACATCAAGAGACGCTTCAACTCCATCCGCGATCAAGTCAAGGAGGGAGACATAGAGATTTGCAAGATACATATGGATCTGAATGTTGTAGACCCGTTGACTAAAGCTCTTCCATGAGCAAAACATGATCAGCACCAAGACTCCATGGGTGTTAGAATCATTACAATGTAATCTAGATTATTGACTCTAGTGCAAGTGGGAGACTGAAGGAAATATGCCCTAGAGGCAATAATAAAGTTCTTATCTATATTTCCTTATATCATGATAAATGTTTATTATTCATGCTAGAATTGTATTAACCAGAAACTTAGTACATGTTTGGATACATAGACAAAACAGAGTGTCCCTAGTATGCCTCTACTTGACTAGCTCGTTAATCAAAGATGGTTAAGTTTCCTAACGATAGACATGTGTTGTCATTTGATGAACGAGATCACATCATTAGAGAATGATGTGATGGACAAGATCCATCCGTTAGCTTAGCATAATGATCGTTAAGTTTTATTGCTATTGCTTTCTCCATGACTTATACATATTCCTCTGACTATGAGAGTATGCAACTCCCGAATACCGGAGGAACACCTTGTGTGCTATAAAACATCACAACGTAACTGGGTGATTATAAAGATGCTCTACAGGTGTCTCCGAAGGTGTTTGTTGGGTTGGCATAGATCGAGATTAGGATTTGTCACTCCGAGTATCGAAGAGGTATCTCTGGGCCCTCTCGGTAATGCACATCACTATAAGCCTTGCAAGCAATGTGACTAATGAGTTAGTTACGGGATGATGCATTACAAAACGAGTAAAGAGACTTGCCGGTAACGAGATTGAACTAGGTATGATGATACCGACGACCGAATCTCGGGCAAGTAACATACCGATGACAAAGGGAATAACGTATATTGTTATTGTGGTTTGACCAATAAAGATCTTCGCAGAATATGTAGGAACCAATATGAGCATCCAGGTTCCACTATTTGTTATTGACCGGGGATGTGTCTTGGTCATGTCTACATAGTTCTCGAACCCGTAGGGTCCGCACGCTTAACATTCGATGACGATTTGTATTATGAGTTATGTGTTTTGGTGACCGAAGTTTGTTCGGAGTCCCAGATGAGATCACGGACATGAAGAGGAGTCTCGAAATGGTCGAGAGGTAAAGATTCATACATTGGAAGGTAGTATTCGGACATCGGAATGGTTTTTTTGTGGTCCGGGTATTTTACCGGAGTAACGAGGGGTTACCGAAACCCCCTGGGGGAATTAAAGGGCCTACATGGGCCTTAGTGGAGAGAGAGGAGGGCTGCAAGGGGTGGCCGTGCGCCCCCCCCATGGCAGTCCGAATTGGAGGGAGGGGGCGGCGCCCCCCTTTCCCTCTCCCTCTCCCTCTCCATCTCCTTCCTTTTCCCCTCCAGCGAAGAAAGAAAAAGGGGGGCCGAAACTTACTAGGAGAGGAGTCCTAGTAGGACTCCCCCCATGGCGCGCGCCTCCTGGCCGGCCTGCTCCTCCTCCCCTCCTTTATATACTGGGGCAGGGGGCACCCCATAGCACATCAATTGTTCTCTAAGCCGTGTGTGGTGCCCCCCTCCACAGTTTACTCCTCCGATCATAGCATCGTAGTGCTTAGGTGAAGCCCTGCGCGGATCACATCACCATCACCTTCACCACGCCATCGTGCTGACAGAACTCTCCCTCGACCCTCTACTCGATCAAAAGTTAGAGGGACGTCAACAAGCTGAACGTGTGCTGAACTCGGAGGTGCCATACGTTCGGTACTAAGATCGGTTGGATCGTGAAGACGTTCGAATACATCAACTGCATTAAACTAACGCTTCTGCTTGCGGTCTACGACGGTACGTGGATACACTCTCCCCCTCTCGTTGCTATGCATCTCCTAGATAGAGCTTGTGTGACCGTAGGATTTTTTTTGAAATTGCATCCTACGTTTCCCAACAGACCCACACCTTTATAAAGAAGGAGTAGATGGTGTTATTAGACATTGTGTACCTGAGCATGAACAGGAACATATCCTAGGCAAGTGCCACTCCGAGTCTTACGGAGGACACCACGCTGGAGATAGAATTGCACATAAGGTATTGCAATCCGGTTTTTATTGTCCTACTCTCTTCAAGGATGCCCGTAAGTTTGTCTTTTATTGTGATGAATGCCGGATAATTGGTAATCTCTACTCCTAATGGAGCAGTTGGTAGTCTCGCTTCCAGGTTTTTTTTCGTCCCACCTTCCATGGTTTTTTTGGTACCTCCTCCCACCTTCGTTGGTTTTTTTCATAGATTTTTTTCGTCCCCTCCCTCCACTTCATTGGTTTATTTTCGCGTCACCCTCTCACACAACGAAAGAAATCTGAACAGATCAGAAATTTCCATACTGGCGCAAGTTATTTAGTAATGTAGAATCAATCACAAACAATCTCTAAAGATCAAATCTAAATTAATTAACCTTACCTTAAATCACTCAATCACATTAATTAGAAAACAAATAATTGATTTTCAGAAAAATCGCTCAATCGCATTAACCTTACCTTAACTCAAGGATGGTAATCAATCTCCAAACAAAGGAAACAATACATCGAGGGAGCAGTAAATAAACTCCCTTTGTTATGACATGTATATGATCTTCCCTTCCCTCTCCGTTGTCGAGCGTTCTTGATTCTCGAGGCCGATGCTTGGGTTGCGTCACTGGGTCGCGACGGTGCCGGAGGACGAGGACGGCGAGGCTGGGTGCCGCGGCACCGCGTTGGCCGCGGCCGGTGAAGGGGGCGAAGAAGGGCAGCTTCCCCGGCCCTGGCCGTGGCCCTGGGAGTTGGTGCGGTGGAAGCGGCACTTGAAGGACCCGGCATGGGTGGCCGGCGCGCAGACGCACTTGGAAGCGGGCCCGCGCCGGACGGCACCGACGCCGACCCGGGCCACCTCCTCTGCGTATTCTTGGAGCTGTGGCTGGCCAATTTACATGAAATTAATTCCCTCAGTTGTGGTGGCAAATATAATACACATAATCCATATTGTTAAGCACTAGCGCGTGTGTGTGTGTGTGAAATAGATGGATTATGGTCCCGTACCGAATAAGATGGATATGTGTGTGTGTGTTAGAGAGAGAGAGGGGGGGAGAGGGGGAGAGAGAGTGATGAAGAGGGAGGGAGAGTGTGTGTGTGTGAGGATTTGATGGTAAAAAAGGTCGCCAATGTCGTAATATTGAACCCTTAAAGTTAATGTGGCCCCGTTGCAACGCACGGGCATTCTTCTAGTATTAGTAGATGTCAGGAAATGCCTACGAATTATTCACTTGTTATTGAACCATTTGACGTTTGGGGCTTTGATTATATGGGACCTTTTCCTTCCTCTCACGGGTATACACATATTTTAGTTGCTGTTGATTACATTACTAAGTGGGTAGAAGCTATTCCAACTAGTAGTGTTGATCATAACACTTCTATTAAGATGCTTAAAGAAGTTATTTTTCCGAGGTTTGGAGTCCCTAGATATTTCATGGCTGATGGTGGTTCGCATTTTATTCATGGTGCTTTCCGTAAAATGCTTGCTAAGTATGATCTTAACCATAGAATTGCATCCCCTTATCATTCTCAGTCTAGTGGTCAAGTAGAATTGAGAAATAGAGAGATTAAATTGATTTTGCAAAAGACTGTTAATAGATCTAGAAAGAATTGGTCTAAGAAACTTGATGATGCATTATGGCTTATAGAACTGCTTATAAGAACCCTATGGGTATGTCTATGTATAAAATGGTTTATGGAAAAGCATGTCACTTACCTCTTGAACTAGAACATAAGGCATATTGGGCAATCAAAGAGCTCAACTATGATTTCAAACTTGCCAGTGAGAAGAGGTTATTTGACATTAGCTCGCTTGATGAATGGAGAACCCAAGCCTATGAGAATGCCCAGTTGTTTAAAGAAAAAGTTAAAAGATGGCATGACAAGAGGATACAAAAACGTGAGTTTAACGTAGGTGATCATGTTTTGCTATACAACTCTCGTTTAAGATTTTTTGCAGAAAAACTTCTCACTAGATGGGAAGGTCCTTGCATTATCGAAGAGGTCTATCGTTCCGGTGCCATCAAGATCAACAACGCCGAAGGCACAAATCCGAAGGTGGTAAACGGTCAAAGAATCAAACATTATATCTCAGGTAATCCCATAAATGTTGAGACCAATATAATTGACACCGTAACACCGGAGGAGTACATAAGGGACACTTTCCAGAACGTTTCAGACTTCGAAAAGGAATAGGTATGTGGTACGGTAAGTAAACTGACTCCAAAACGTTTCCAATGGCAATTTTTCTCTGTTCTGGAATATTTAAAAAATTAGTAAAATTAAAAGTAGTCTGAAAGAGACACGAGGAGACCACAAGGGTGGAGGGCGCACCCTACCCCCCGGGCGCGCCCCCCTTCCTTGTGGCCACCTCGGGTGCCCTCCGGACTCCATTTTCTTGCACAATACTTCTATTGATCGATAAAAATTCATTATATAATCTCCCTAAGGTTTTGACCACCGTACCACGGCAATATCCTTGTCCTCGTTTTGAGTTGTTGTTGCAGCAGATTTAAAGCAAGATGTCTTCGCAAGAGTTGGTCAGGGAGGGTCGTGTATCTCACCCGACACCGGGCCCAAGAGCATACAGCGAAGTTGACCACTTCGGGCAATCAACGAAGGAAGAGATGGAGGCTGACTTGAAAAGGGTGGATGCTATGGAGGAGGATCAAGAAGCTACCTCTCGTGTTCAAACTAGATTCATGCTGGAGGAACTTCAGATCTCAACAATACCAAATTCGGTCATTCCTCCCAATGCTAGATTTCTCTCTTATGAAAATATGAAAAAGAGTGTTGCTTTTTCTCCCACAGCTATGAAACATCCATGGGTGAATGGAGCTCTAGCCGTCATGGGTAAACTTCACAAGGAAGTAATGGATTTTAAGCAGCAAATTAATAAGCTCAAGGAAGAGAATCGCATCCTAAGGGGCATCATCGCCAAGAATATCACATCACCACCTCCAAAGAAAGAGACATAAATACATGGGTATGGCACTCCCCTTGGCAACTGCCAAGCTTGGGGGAGGTGCCCCGGTATCGTATCAGCATCACACCTTTACCTTTATCGTTTTTCTTAGTTCGTTCCTTTTGGTTATATCTTGATCTAGTAGAATAAAGTTTTTAGTATGATCTAGCTTTGAGTTTTGTTTCAAGATCTATCTATGTAATCGAGTCCGTGATATATATATATATATATATATATATATATATATATATATATATATAATAATGAGTAGTTTTGAGTTGAGAGCTTTACTTTCTTGCTATGATCTTGAGGGAATTAAAGAATAAAAAGAAATAAAAATATCATATATTGATCTTATGGAGAGTAATGACTTCACATATAAAGAGTATGATGAATAAAAATTGTTGAGAGTTGACAAACATAGTTTTGGTCATTGTTGCAATTAATAGGAAGTAATAAAGAAAGAGAGGCTTCACATATAAATATACTATCTTGGACATCTTTTGTAATTGTGAGCACTCATTAAAATATGACATGCTAAAAGGTTGATGTTGGACAAGGAAGACAACATAATGGGTTATGTTTTCTTATATCCGAATAGAAGTTATATTGTCATGGATCATCCAACATGTTGAGCTTGCCTTTCTCTCTCATGCTAGCCAAATTCTTTGCACCAAGTAGAGATACTACTTGTGCTTCCAAACATCCCTTAAACCAGTTTTGCCATGAGAATCCACCATACCTACCTATGGATTGAGTAAGATCCTTCAAGTAAGTTGTCATCGGTGCAAGCAATAGAAATTTCTCTCTAAATATGTATGATCTATTAGTGTGAAGAAACTAGGCTTTATACGAACTTGTGATATGTAGCGACCCGACCTCAAACGGTCAAGTCTCTGTGCTTCCGTGTCATCCCTGGATCGGCAATGCTGTCACACACAGTACTCGAAGGATTTATAACAGAGTAGGAATCACACACTTATTACATCGAATGTCTCAAAAGAGAACTTATTACAATAAATATGGCATAAGGCCATCTAATACGATAACAGCGGAAGGCTTGGAAGATAAAGTGAGTCCATCAACTCCAACGGCATAGCTGAGCTGCACGGCAACGACCTAACGAACCTTACTCCTCGTCTGAAAATTCTGCAACATAATACATTGCAGCCCGAAGACGGGTCAGCACATGGAATATGCTGGCAATATAACACAGTAGAGCAAGAACAGAATAAATGCTATCTCTACATGCATATTTGGCTAGTGGAAAGCTCTATGGTTATAGTTTTGCGAAAAGCCAATTTTTCCCTACAACAAAGGAATAGATTTTATTTAACTATCATGGTAGTTGAAACATCATTGAGAAGGTTCCTCCAACTCAATCCCAATTAAAAGTAATTATCAACCCAACAATATTAAATTAAAGTGATGGGATACTTAGGATAATCCAAGTACTAGATACTCAAGATGTCCATAACCGGGGACACGGCTAACCATGATTAGATTGTACACTCTGCAGAGGTTTGTGCACTTTTCCCCACAAGACTCGGTCTCCTCCGTTGGATTTCTCGCACTACATGGTGTTTGAGAAACGGATGACCGAGACACAGTCTTTCAGAAGCATTAACTCTAACCCCGGGTAGACAGTACCAACCTACATCCCTCTACATCTGCTAGCCTACCACTGGAAGAGGTCATGCAACTTACTCAACTATGCAAGAGCCCATAATAGCTTGTGGCTGCACACGGAAGTTTCTAGCATGAAATATCTCAGTTCCCTTTGAGCCTGGGTGGCGGACCTTAGGATGATCACACGGGTACTCCGGGATATCCTAGGACAACACTGGATTCTCCAGGTGCCCGACAAGCAATCCACCCAGATGTGTATTAAAGTTGCCACCTTAAGTTGAACCATTAATTAACAAACTCACATCTGTCATGGATTCACTCACCCAAACCACGTCTACGAGCATAGCATAGCAATATAAGCATTACGTAGAAGTAACTCCCAAGGGTTTTATAATAACAGGGCAATAGGTTCTACCTCATCAACTACTTCCCAATACCCACAAGTTAATCACATCCTATTCATGCAGTGTTTGAGGATTGGAGCTAATGCATAAAAACTGGGTATGAAATGAGTATGATCAATGTGTTACTTGCCTTGCTGACGATCTGCAAAACCTAGGGACTCGTAGTAGCACGCTTTGCACTCCGGGAATTCTATCGCAAACAAACAATAGCATACATAAGCAATCAATCACAGATGCACGGGCAAAACTCAAATAAGAAGAATTGACCAGAAAGTTCAACTTAAGAACTCCGGTTTGCAAAAAGAATCAAATCAAACGGAGCAACAAAACTCAAACTGCGAAAGAAACAAGATCCTATTACTAATCTGGACTAAAGTCAAATTTTGCAGTACCAAAATCTTGTTCAAGTTGATTAAACATAAAGAGGGTTTCGAGACGAAGATCCAGGCGCTTGAATCCCCTGATTCCGATAAACGAGCGAAAAGATAAACTAAAACGAAAATCGGATCAGAAATCGCGATCGAAAATAATCACGAAAAACCCGAGAAAAAGAAAAACTGACAAATAGGCTAACGAACGAACGTTCGTTGTCTGTGACTAACGAGCGAAAACCGTTCGTTAAAACGAACGTACGGACGAACGTCCGCAAAATAAACTAAACTGAGAAAATGGGCGAACCGATCTAAAAAAACGAACTAGTTTTTTTTTTAAAAACCGACGGTTTTTACCTAAACCAAAACACAACCGAGCGGCTCCGTATCGGATCGGATCGGCGGCGGCGGCTCCGGCGGCGCGAGGTGGGACTGCGGGGTGGCGGCGACGGCGGGGTGGTGCGGCGCGGCGGCGGCGGCGCAAGGCGAGACAGGCGGCGGCGGCTGCTGCTGCTTGCGGCGGCGGTGGTGGCGATTTGGGGCGGCGGCGCGGGGGGGGGGGGGGTATTTAAGAGGGGGAGGGGCGGGGTCGGCTTGGGGAAGGGGGCGGGAGGAGTCCCGGGCGGCGACGGCGGCGGCTGCCGTGTCCTGACAGGACTCGGGCACGGGGAGGCGGTGGCGCAGGGTTGGGCCGGCCTGGCTCGGCTGGGCTTCGGCCCAGTCCGGCGCTGAAGTTTTTTTTTTTAAAAAGATTCCGCCAAAAATAAATCCTAGAAAAATAAATAAAACTCTAAAAATGCCAAAACAAATTTTCACCGTCTAAATAAAATATTTAGAACAAGATGAACATTTTCTTGGCCCGAAAATGCAATTTTGAAAACATGCAATTTTTCTAATGCAAATAAAATAGCGATAAAATTCGAATAAAATCAAATATTTGATTTTAATATTTTTCCTCCAATATTTCATTTATTTTGAAGAAGTCATATTATGTCCTCTCATATATTTTAATATGAAATATTTTCGGAGAGAAAAATAATTAAAACAAATAATCCTCGTTTCAATATTTGATAAAATTCAAATATGAAAACAGTGAAATCCCCAACTCTCTCCGAGGCTCCTTGAGTTGCTTAGAATTTCGAGGATCGCGAAACGAATATGCAATAAAATATGATATGCATGAATGATGTATGTATAACATTTCAAATTGAAAAATTGGGATGTTACAAACCTACCCCCCTTAAGATGAATCTCGCCCTCGAGATTCGGGTTGGCTAGAAAATAGGTGTGGGTGGTCTTTGCGAAGATCATCCTCTCATTCCCAGGTGGCTTCATCCTCGGTATGGTGGTTCCACTGAACCTTGCAAAACTTGATAACCTTGTTGCGGGTGACTCGGCTGGCAAATTCAAGAATCTTGACCGGCTTCTCCTCATAGGTCAGATCACTGTCCAACTGAATCGCTTCCAGAGGCACTGTATCTCTTAGTGGTATATCGGCCATCTTAGCATGACACTTCTTCAACTGTGAAACATGAAACACATCATGAACTCCTGACAGTCCTTCAAGTAACTCCAACTTGTAGGCAACCTCTCCCATACGTTCCAATACACGATACAGTCCTACAAATCTCGGGGCTAACTTTCCCTTAACTCCAAAATGTTTCAGTCCTCGCAGAGGTGACACTCGCAGATATGCTCTATCTCCAATTTCATAGGTTACTTCCTTGCGTTTCGAATCCGCATAACTCTTCTGCCTGGACTGAGCTACCTTCAGTCTATCGTGAATCAATTTAACTTTCTCTTCAGACTCCTTGATCAAATCTGGTCCAAACAACTGTCAGTCTCCAACTTCATCCCACATCAACGGTGTTCTGCACCTTCGTCCATACAGGGCTTCGAACGGTGCCATCTTCAAACTGGCTTGATAGCTATTGTTGTATGAGAACTCCGCGTAGGGCAAATTGTCATCCCAACTAGATCCATAATCTAGTGCACAAGCTCTCAACATATCCTCCAGAATCTGGTTGACTCTCTCGGTCTGTCTATCTGTCTGCGGATGGAATGTTGTACTAAACTCTAGCCTTGTACCCAAAGTCTGGTGCAGCTGATGCCAAAACTTTGAGGTAAACTGTGTTCCTCTATCTGATACGATGGTCCTCTGGAACTCCATGCAGACATACGATCCTGGTCATGTATATCTTGGCCAACTTCGCACTTGTATAGGTGGTTTTCACTGGGATAAAGTGAGCCACTTTGGTCAAGCGATCAACTACTACCCATATAGTATCATATCCTGATTTGGTCCTGGGCAATCCGGTGATGAAATCCATGCCAAGCTTATCCCACTTCCATTCGGGTATCGGCATAGGCTGTAGCAATCCTGCTGGCTTTTGATGTTCTGCCTTCACTCTCTGACATACATCACATACGGCTACATACTCGGCAATATCCTTCTTCATACCAGTCCACCAGAAACGTTCCTTCAAATCCAAATACATCTTGGTGTTTCCGGGGTGTATCGAGTATGGTGAGTCATGAGCCTCCTGAAGTATTAACTTCCTGATCTCTGTGTTATTGGGCACATAAACACGGTCCTCAAACCATAAGGTGTCGTGCTCATCCTCACGAAAACCTTTGGCCTTTCCTTTGCTCATTCTCTCTTTTATCTCGGCAATCTCTTTGTCATCCTTCTGAGCTTCTCGAATCTTTCCTAACAATGTAGACTGAACTTCCATTGTTGCAACAAAACCTCTAGGAACAATCTCCAATCGAAGTTCCCTGAGATCCTCTGCTAACTCCTTTGGCAATCCTGTGCTTACGAGGGTGTTAGCATAACTCTTCCGGCTCAAAGCGTCTGCTACGACATTGGCCTTGCCTGGATGATAGTGAAGTTTCATGTCATAATCCTTTATAAGCTCCAACCATCTCCTCTGCTAAGGTTCAGCTCCTTCTGTGTGAAAATGTACTTCAAACTCTTATGATCAGTGTACACATCACAACGGTTTCCAATAAGGTAATGTCTCCAAGTCTTGAGTGCATGCACTACAGCTGCTAACTCCAAATCATGCGTGGCATAATTCAATTCGTGCGGTTTTAGTTGTCATGAGGCATACGAAACAACTCTTCCGTCCTGCATAAGCACACTTCCAAGTCCTAGGCGAGAGGCATCACAATACACTTGGAAATCCTTGCGTATGTCTGGCAGAATCAGCACTGGGGCTGTAGTCAAACGTTTCTTTAACTCCTGAAAACTCGCCTCACATTCTTCCGTCCATTTAAATTTGGTATCCTTCTTCAATAACTCCGTCATTGGCTTCGCAATCTTGGAAAAATTCTCAATGAATCTCCGATAGTATCCTGCGAGTCCAAGAAAACTGCGGATCTCGCTAACTGAAGTGGGTGCCAACCATTCAGTGACTGACTGAACCTTGGTGGGGTCTACTGCTATACCTTCTCCTGATATAACATGTCCAAGGAATCCAACTTCCTTCAACCAAAACTCACATTTGCTGAACTTGGCATACAACTGATGTTCCCTGAGTTTTTCGAGAACTAAACGCAAATGCTCTTTGTGCTCCTCTTCATTCTTCGAGTATACCATTATATCATCAATGAACACCACAACAAACTTATCCAAATATTCCATGAACACCTTGTTCATCGTGCTCATGAAGTAAGCAGGGGCGTTAGTCAGTCCAAATGACATGACCGTATATTCATACAACCCGTACCGTGTGGTGAATGCTGTCTTTGGTATATCCTTCTCTCGAATCTTCAGCTGGTGATACCCTGATCGCAGATCGATCTTCGAAAACACTTTAGCTCCTTGCAGCTGGTCAAACAAATCATTGATCATCGGCAAGTGGGTATTTGTTCTTGATCGTCACCTCATTCAATGCCCGATAATCAACAACCATTCTCAAGGATCCATCCTTCTTCTCAACCAAGAGCATTGGGGCTCCCCACAGTGATGAACTTCGTTGAATGTAACCTTTCTCCAATAACTCCTTGATCTGCTTCTTAATCTCCTCCAGATCATTTGCAGGCATCCGGTATGGTCGCTTCGATATAGGCCCGGTGCCTGGCAACAGTTCTATCAAAAACTCGATGTCTCGATCTGGCGGCATGCCTGGTAATTCCTCTGGAAATACATCCGGGGAATCCTTTACGACAGGCACTTCCTCCTGAACAACTCCTGAGAGGGAATTCACTTGGCTCCTCCTAGGCGCGTGCCTAGATACATACTTGATCCTTTTTCCCTCCGGGGTGGTGAGATAAATCGACTTACTAGCACAGTCAATGCTTCCTCCATACTTTGACATCCAGTACATGCCTAATATCACATCCAATCCTTGTGACTCCAAAATTATTAGGTCAGACGGAAAAACATGGCTACCAATGGTTAAGGGTATCCGGTCGCACCATCGGCTAGCCATATACTCTGCTCCAGGTGAACTTACTAACAGAGGGGTCCTAAGGGCTTGGGTTGGTAGTTTAAACTTATCCACGAATCCCCTTGATATGTATGAATGTGATGCACCAGTATCAAAAAGAACAAGGGCGGTAAAAGACTTAACCAAAAACTTACCGATAACTGCGTCTGGCTGCTCTTCAACCTCCTCCACGTTAACGTGGTTCACTTGTCCTTTGTTGAATGGATTGGGCTTCTTCCCAGCGCTCCCATTACCGTTTCCATTCTTCGCTTTAGGGCACTCCATGTCATAGTGTCCAGTCTTCCCGCACTTGAAGCAAGTAATGTGACTTAGGTCTCTCTTGGCGGGTGTGGCTGGATTGGAGCAGTTCTGATTGTTGCTTGTTCCATTCCCAGTCCCATTCTTAGAACCATTGTGGTTATGTGAACTTCCTCCGGTGTGGTTATGACCTCCATGGTTATGAACAAGTCCTCCCGAGTTCGGGGTTAGACGGGGCTTCTGCTGAGCTCCAGAATTGTATCTTCCTTGCCCATACTTCCTCTTACGGCTCTCAATCTGCTGCTGCTTCCCTTCAATCATAAGAGCCTTATCTACCAACTCCTACTAGTTGTTGAATGTTGCCACCATCAACAGCATGCTCATCTCATCATTCAGCCCTTCCATAAATTTCTCCTCCTTCGCGGCATCTGTGGCCACATCATCAGGGGCATAGCGAGATAACTTGCTAAACTCATCCACGTACTGAGCTACAGTACGGTTTCCCTGGCGTAAGTTGCGGAACTCACGCTTCTTCATGTTCATAGCTCCAGTTTAGACATGGGTTGTGCGGAAAGCTTGCTGAAACTGATCCCAAGTGACGTTGGCTATGGGGAAAGTGGCCGTATAATTCTCCCACCATGAGGCTGCTGGTCCATCCAATTGATGTGCGGCAAAGCGCACCTTCTCAGCATCTGTGCAACCTGCGGTGGTCAATTCCCTTCCAATACGGCGTAGCCAATCATCAGCAACTATAGGCTCGGTGCTACTGGAAAACACCGGCGGCTGCAACCTCAGAAAGCGAGCTAAATTGTCAACTGGAGGCGGGTTGTTGTTGTTGTTGCCTTGGTTCTGGACTAACAATTGTATCAAGGCATTCTGCTGCTGGATCAACTGAGTGAGCTCTGGCAGGAAGGCAAATCCGGTGTCACGTCTCGGAGGCATCTGATGGGTTTAGAGGGGAGAGAATAGAATATGGGTCTAGTGAGAGAACACTACCCATATGCACATGAGACAAACACAATCATATCACTCAATCAATCAAGCAAGGGCATACAAACGGTCTAGAACTATCGTTGAAAGTGCTCAATTACTACTATATACATGGGGAACACTACTAATCATTTGGTGGTCATCTAGAAATTTTGATCGGTAGAAGACTCCATGATGTCTGCTCTAGCTTCGTCTTCAAAGTCATCTTCACTGGGGTCGGAGTCGGTGTCGTCGATGATGATGTAGTTCTCCGGGCAAGTGGAATCGTCGTCCTCTCCTCCTGGCGCGGGGTCTCCCATGAATACTCCGATCTTCTTTATCAGGTCGTCATTCTTCTCCAATAGTGTTGCAATTTCCTCCTCGTATCCATCGCGTGTAGACTTGAGTTCTTCTTCTAGCTCGATGATCCTTGTCTTCGCCTTCTTCAAATCTATCATGTCTGCGCACATCTGATTCTCCTGGCGTTGAATGTGCTGGTTTAACTCCTGGATGAAAGCTGCAATGGATCTGTCCTTCTTGGTGCTGATCATCTCCCATTGCTCATCTCGGCGCCCACAGATCTGGTAGATAGTGTCCTTAAGCTCCTTGCTGTAGACTTCTCCAATACGTCCCATGGCAATGTGGGCTGCCATGCTCTTGCCTAGACTCCAGGTTGGTGCATCAAAGGAAAACTCTATGGGCTCAGTGATTGGCGCGAACGTCCTTCCTGGAACTTGAACTCGAATCATCCAGCGCTCCTCTTCTGGTAAAGTGGCGTTGTAGGTCCCGGTGAAGCTTGGTATTCCGATGTTCAGGTACCTAGTGACTTCCTTCAAGTGGCGTCCAAAGGGTGCATCTTCATCCGGTTGTGCAAACTTGTTCCTCGAATCCGCCATCCTAAAGAGTAGAAAATGGAGAGGGGTCAGAAATGAGTAGAGAAGAGTGACCTATGGTTTATCTTAGTGGTCGTGTCCTACACTCAGCGTGTGCTCTGATACCATCTTGTAGCGACCCGACCTCAAATGGTCAAGTCTCTGTGCTTCCGTGTCATCCCTGGATCGGTAATGCTGACACACACAGTACTCGAAGGATTTATAACAGAGTAGCAATCACACACTTATTACATCGAATGTCTCAAAAGAGAACTTATTACAATAAATATGGCATAATGCCATCTAATACGATAATAGCGGAAGGCTTGGAAGATAAAGTGAGTCCATCAACTCCAACGGCATAGCTGAGCTGCACGGCAACGACCTAACGAACCTTACTCGTCGTCTGAAAAGTCTGCAACATAATACGTTGCAGCCCGAAAATGGGTCAGCACATGGAATATGCTGGCAATATAACACAGTAGAGCAAGAACAGAATAAATGCTATCTCTACATGCATATTTGGCTGGTGGAAAGCTCTATGGTTATAGTTTTGCGAAAAGCCAATTTTTCCCTAAAACAAAGGAATAGATTTTATTTAATTATCATGGTAGTTGAAACATCATTGAGAAGTCTACAACATTGTTTTCAAAATTGCATTTTAGGGCCAAGAAAATGTTCATCTTGTTCTAAATATTTTATTTAGACGATGAAAATTTGTTTTGGCATTTTTAGAGTTTTATTTATTTTTCTATGATTTATTTTCGGCGGAATCTGTTTTTTAAAAAAACTTCAGCACCCGACTGGGCCGAGCCCAGCCGAGCCAGGCCGGCCCAACCCCGCGCCACCGCCTCCCCGTGCCCGAGTCCGGCCAGGACACGGCAGCCGCCGCCGTCGTCGCCCCGGACTCCTCCCGCCCCCTTCCCCAAGCCAACCCCGCCCCTCCCCCTCTTAAATACCCCGCCGCCGCCCCAAATCGCCACCACCGCCGCCGCCTGCCGCGCCTCGCCTCGCCTTGCACCGCCGCCGCCGCGCCGCACTTCCCCGCCGCCGCGCCGCACCACCCCGCCGTCGCCGCCACCCCGCAGCCCCACCTCGCGCCGCCGGAGCCGCCGCCGCCGATCCGATCCGGAGCCGCTCGGTTTTTTCGGTTTAGGTAAAAACCGTCAGTTTTTTTAAAAACCCCTAGTTCGTTTTTTAGATCGGTTCGCCGGTTTTCTCGGTTTAGTTTATTTTGCGGACATTCGTCCGTACGTTCGTTTTAACGAACGGTTTTCGCCCGTTAGTCACAGACAACGAACGTTCGTTCGTTAGCCTGTTCGTCGGTTTTTCTTTTTCTCGGGTTTTTCGCGATTATTTTCGATCCCAATTTCTGATCCGATTTCGTTTTAGTTTATCTTTTCGCTCGTCTCGAAACCCTCTTTCTGTTTAATCAACTTGAACAAGATTTTGGTACTGCAAAATTTGACTTTAGTCCAGATTAGTAATCGGATCTTGTTTCTTTCGTAGTTTGAGTTTCGTTGCTCCGTTTGATTTGATTCTTTTTGCAAACCGGAGTTCTTAAGTTGAACTTTCTAGTCAATTCTTCTTATTTGAGTTTTGCCTGTGCATCTGTGATTGATTGCTTATGTATGCTATTGTTTGTTTGCGATAGAATTCCCGGAGTGCGAAGCGTGCTACTACGAGTCCCTAGGTTTTGCGGATCGTCAGCAAGGCAAGTAACACATTGATCATACTCTTTTCATACCCAGTTTTTATGCATTAGCTCCAATCCTCAAACACTGCATGAATAGGATGTGATTAACTTGTGGGTATTGGGAAGTAGTTGATGAGGTAGAACCTATTGCCCTGTTATTATAAAACCCTTGGGAGTTACTTCTACGTAATGCTTATATTGCTATGCTATGCTCGTAGACGTGGTTTGGGTGAGTGAATCCATGAAAGATGTGAGTTTGTTAATTAATGGTTCAACTTAAGGTGGCAACTTTAATACACATCTGGGTGGATTGCTTGTCGGGCACCTGGAGAATCCAGTGTTGTCCTAGGATATCCCGGAGTACCCGTGTGATCATCCTAAGGTCCGCCACCTAGGCTCAAAGGGAACTGAGATATTTCATGCTAGAAACTTCCGTGTGCAGCCACAAGCTATTATGGGCTCTAGCATAGTTGAGTAAGTTGCATGACCTCTTCCAGTGGTAGGCTAGCAGATGTAGAGGGATGTAGGTTGGTACTGTCTACCCGGGGTTAGAGTTAATGCTTCTGAAAGACTGTGTCTCGGTCATCCGTTTCTCAAACACCATGTAGTGCGAGAAATCCAACGGAGGAGATCGAGTCTTGTGGGGAAAAGTGTGCAAACCTCTGCAGAGTGTACAATCTAATCATGGTTAGCCGTGTCCCCGGTTATGGACATCTTGAGTATCTAGTACTTGGATTATCCTAAGTATCCCATCACTTTAATTTAATATTGTTGGGTTGATAATTACTTTTAATTGGGATTGAGTTGGAGGAACCTTCTCAATGATGTTTCAACTACCATGGTAGTTAAATAAAATCTATTCCTTTCTTGTACGAAAAAATTGGCTTTTCGCAAAACTATAACCATAGAGCTTTCCACCAGCCAAATATGCATGTAGAGATAGCATTTATTCTGTTCTTGCTCTACTGTGTTATATTGCCAGCATATTCCATGCGCTGACCCGTTTTCAGGCTGCAACGTATCATGTTGAATACTTTTCAGACGAGGAGTAAGGTTTGTTAGGTCGTTGCCGTGCAGCTCAGCTATGCCGTTGGAGTTGATGGACTCACTTTATCTTCCAAGCCTTCCGTTGTTATCGTATTAGATGGCCTTATGCCATATTTATTGTAATAAGTTCTCTTTTGAGACATTCGATGTAATAAGTGTGTGATTGCTACTCTGTTATAAATCCTTCGAGTACTGTGTGTGTCAGCATTACCGATCCAGGGATGACACGGAAGCACAGAGACTTGACCGTTTGAGGTCGGGTCGCTACATGATATGGAAGAAATAAAAGCGACATACTGCATAATAAAGTTCTTTATCACAAGGGGCAATATAGAGTGACATTCTTTTGCATTAAGATTTTGTGCATCCAACCATAAAAGCGCATGACAACCTCTGCTTCCCTCTGCGAAGGGCCTATCTTTTAATTTTACCTTCTACCCTTATAAAAGAGTCATGGTGATCATCACCTTTCCTTTTTATACTTTTTCTTTTGGCAAGCACTATGTGTTTGAGAGATCCACTCGGATGTAGGCTATCATAAAGTATTATTGTTGACATTACCCTTGAGAGGTAAAAGGTTGGGAGGCGAAACTATAAGCCCCTATCTTTCTCTGTGTCCGATTGAAACTTTGTACCCATAAGTATCGCGTGAGTATTAGCAATTGTGAAAGACTAAATGATAGTTGAGTATGTGGACTTGCTGAAAAGCTCTTATATTGACTCTTTCCGATGTTATGATAAATTGCAATTGCTTTAATGACTGAGATCATAGTTTGTTAGTTTTCAGTGAAGTTTTTGATTCATGCTTTACCTTGTGAATGAATTGTTACTTTAGCATAAGAAATTATATGGCATTATATGTTGCTAAAGATGATCATGATGCCCTCATGTCCGTATTTTATTTTATCGACACCTCTATCTCTAAACATGTGGACATATTTTTCGATATCGGCTTTTGCTTGAGGACAAGCGAGGTCTAAGCTTGGGGAGTTGTTACGTCCATTTTGCATCATGCTTTTATATTGATATTTATTGCATTATGGGATGTTATTACACATTATATCACAATACTTATGCCTTTTCTCTCTTATTTTATAAGTTTTACATGAAGAGGGAGAATGCCGGCAGATGGAATTCTGGACTGGAAAAGGAGCAAATATTAGAGACCTATTCTGCACAAATCCAAAAGTCCTGAAACTTCACGGAGAATTGTTTTGGAATTTATAAAAAATATTGGGCGAAGAAAGCACCAGAGGGGGGCCACCTGCCATCCACAAGGGTGGGGGGCGCGCCCTATCCCATGGGCACCCCCTACCTTGTGGGCCACCTGGCAGGCCCCCGATGCCCATCTTCTGCTATATGGTGTGTTTTGCCCTGGAAAAAATCAGAAGGAAGCTTTCGGGATGAAGCGCCACCGTCTCGAGGCAGAACTTGGGCAGAACCAATCTAGGGCTCCGGCGGAGCTGTTCTGCCAGGGAAACTTCCCTCCCGGAGGGGGAAATCGAAGCCATTGTCATCACCAACGATCTTCTCATCGAGAGGGGGTCAATCTCCATCAACATCTTCACCAGAACCATCTCCTCTCAAACCCTAGTTCATCTCTTGTATCCGATATTTGTCTCAAAACCTCATATTGGTACCTGTGGGTTGCTAGTAGAGTTGATTGCTCCTTGTAGTTGATGCTAGTTGGTTTATTCGATGGAAGATCATATGTTTAGATCCTTAATGATAATTAATACTCCTCTGATTATGAACATGGTTAGGTTTTGTGAGTAGTTACGTTTGTTCCTGAGGTCATGGGAGAAGTCTTGTTATAAGTAATCATGTGAATTTGGTATTCCTTCGATATTTTCATGAGATGTATGTTGTCTTTCCTCTAGTGGTGTTATGTGAACATGGAATACATGACACTTCACCATGATTTGGGCCTAGGGGAAGGCATTGGGAAGCAATAAGTAGATGATGGGTTGCTAGGGTGATAGGAGCTTAAACCCTAGTTTATGCGTTGCTTCGTAAGGGGCTGATTTGGATCCATATGTTTCATGCTATGGTTAGATTTATCTTAATTCTTCTTTCGTAGTTGCGGATGCTTGCGAGAGGGGTTAATCATAAGTGGAGGCTTGTCCAAGGAAGGGCAGCACCCAAGCACCGGTCCACCCACATATCAAAATATCAAAGTAACGAACGCGAATCATATGAGCATGATGAAAACTAGCTTGACAGTAATTCCCATGTGTCCTCGGGAGCGCTTTGCTTTATATAAGAGTTCGTCCAGGCTTATCCTTTGCTACAAAAAGGATTGGGCCACCTTGCTGCACCTTAGTTACTTTTGTTACTTGTTACTCGTTACGAATTACCATATCACGCAACTATTTGTTACCGATAATTTCAGTGCTTGTAGAGAATACCTTGCTGAAAACCGCTTGTCATTTCCTTCTGCTCCTCGTTGGGTTCGACACTCTTACTTATCGAAAGGACTATGATAGATCCCCTATACTTGTGGGTCATCAAAGACGAACCCACTCCACCTCCCGCCTCTGTCTTCCAGCTCTGCTCCACGAACGATGCTCCCAAGAGAGAAAACGACACTGCAATACTGTCATCGTCCGATCTGGAAAGACCAGATCCCAGGGTTTCCCCCGGAGCAGCACGAGTGGTTCGACAGTAGTTAGACGACGATGCCTTCATCAAGGTAACAAAGCAGCATGCCGCCATCGCCTGCCATCGGCTCGGTTTTCACTAACAACTATGTCTTCCCGACTCGCAGCCGGAACTAGATGGCGGATCTTGAGATCTGACCATCCAGCCTCATGCTGACCACCTCCGACGGAGGAGATAGCCACCGCCGCCAGCGGCACCGACCAGATCAAATCTGACCGGAGGCGCCGCCGACCAGTCAACCATGGACACATCCCCTCCTGATCCGCCCTCCCGCGAAGCCGTCGGAGCAGCGCCGAACTGCCAGGAAAGACGAAGACCGACGGGCGACCTCACGCCGCCGGTCCCTCCAGACCGCGGGGCTGCAGCCTAGATCCCCGCTGTCCCCATCATCGGCGGCGCCCGAGCTTAGCCGGCGCACGTCTCTGGGGACGACGAGGTGGAGAAGAGGGGGAGGGGGCGGCGACCGGGACGCTGGGGTTGGCCCCCTGATTGCCCTGGAGGGAGCGATCGAGGGAGCCCTCAAGCGATACGAGGGGAGGGAGCGATCTGATCTGATCTGATTCCAAATTGGAGGAGACTATACACTCATCCCTATAAACGTACGCACACCTTACCCCTATGGGCACCTTCGAAAGACTGAGGCAGCACATTATCTTAAGATCGACGAAGTCGTCACAGACACCATCGTAGTTAACGGGAACGTCTCCTCCCACTGAACACACATCGGTGGAAGGACTGGAATAAATTCAAGAAAATGCGAGCGTAAGTGTGAAGTCTAGGACTTGAACTCTAGTGAGCTGGGGATACCACTGTCTTCTAACCATTCAACCATAAGTTCGTTCACACCATGGTTATGTCACGCGCGTGTTTTTTTCATTTTCTTATATTTTGAAAAATACTAAATACATATATTATGGGAAAATAATTTTGTTAATTTTGTTAAAAGTGTTTGTCGCATATTTAATAAATGTTCATGCAGTGTAATAAATATGTATGTGACATTTAAAAAATGTCCATGCATTTCAAATAAATGTATGTGACATTTGAAAAATATATTATAGAATGTAAAAAATGTTTGTATAATTTAAGAAAGTGTTTCACACCATTTAGAAAAATCTATGTTATATTTTAGAAAATGTTCGCATCTTTCAGAAAAATGTTTGTGGCATTTAAAGCAACTTATACAAGGTGAAAATGTTCGCATATATTAAAATAAATGTTTCATATCGTACAAAAAGATGTTTCTACTTGTATTTGAAAAAAACTGTTCAAAACATGTTTTGGAAAGTAAAATTCAGGGTTTGAAATAGGCTAAATATAAATAAAAATGTTTATATGTATACAAAAAATATAAAACATGTATGTATAAAAGTAGACATCAGAGCTTATACTTGAAAATATGTTGATCGTGTATAAAAATTATTCTTGATGTATATGAAAAATATACAATGTGTATGGAAAAATTAGACTTCTGGTGAAAAAAGGAAAATACAAAAATGAAGAAAGAAATGAAGAAAACCAAATAAAAAAGAAAATAGAAAGGCAAAGCCAAAGAAAACCCTAGAAAAGACAATGCAAAATAGTAGGAAAAATGATTAAAAAACACAAAAGGAAAAAAAAACTAACGCGCAACTATAATATCGGCCGGGCCAATAACACCGCCGCCTAGTAGGCGAGACGTATTTCTCTAGCTAAAAGCGAGACATAGCTCCCGCAATCCAGTAGCTCGCTCGCCAGCCAGTAGCTACTAGTTCACGGGAAACGGCCAAATCTAATATTTTATACATTCAAAAATGCAAAAAAAACTTCAAATATTTCAAAAATATATCATTTTTAATTATAGATTCTAGAAATATACATGATGTTTTAAAAAATTACGGAATTGAAAAATGTTCTCAAGAAGTTTAAGAATTTTAAATAATGATCATGAATTTAAAATTATTCATAATTTAAAAAATTATCATGGATTTTAAAAATCTTCCCACGTCGAAGAAGTTCATGAATTTGAAAAATATCGAAGTTCAAAAATCTTCCCACGTCAAAGTTTTTCTAAAGAAACAAAAATAAAAGAAAAACAAAGTAAAATCCAGAAGAAAAAATAAAGTAAAAACCAGGGGACATTTTAAGGCTACTCATGGTGGGGAATATCATATATACTAGTAATGCATATGATACTAGTGTATGATACTACCTTCATAGTGCATAGTATCATATTATAGTATTGTAGATGATCATATTTATTGTCATGGATGACACAAAGTAGCATATCATTTAACATGATATGGTATCTACCTATGTTACTCTAACCATCTCTCTCTTCTTTAATTCTTTGCCACATCAGCATGTTTGTTACTCCTGAGTGCATGATACCGGCTATGATGCCATCACTATGGTCAGCCTAAGCTTCCAAACACCGAAAAACTGCGGTCTACATGTGCTGCCCTTTTTATGTTTTGGGGGTGTGCCCCCTCGTTTAGGTAAGAGCAACTATAATAGAACCTCTTGAACCCTCCTTTAATGTCCGGGCCGACAATCTAAACACCACCCACATAAAAAAAACTCCACCCAATCGATCCCTACAAATGTCTTGGTTGTACGACACCCCTCAAACCCAGCTCATGTGGGGAGGATTTTGTGCTGCTCGGGCATGCCCAAGCGTGTCCACCACATCAGACCGGTCCAACCTGACACCACATATATCTCGTCCCCATCTGCACCCCGGACCCAGCCCTAGCCATTTTTGCCACTCCACTCCACTTTCAATCCTCTTCGATCAGCTCACCTTCGATGATCTCTCACCATTGCCATCATGGCAGGCAACAGATCTGAGTCCGGCAACTCCTGACCAGTCGATTGGAACCTTGTCTCTTGCACAAACGAGGAGGAGATAGCCATCCGGCTAGATCTCCGTCGGTCATGACACGATAACCAAGCGTCTGGGTCTCTGCGCCATAGGAGCCAGTGGGGCTTGGATCCAGCAGCGGCAATGTGCCCGCTTCAAAGCCGGAGCCGTTGCTGACAAAGGCGCGTGAGGAACCCCTATGTTGGGTCATTGTCGTTGCGACGTCGGGCTTCGAGTCCGAGGCCCGGGGTACCTGCAGTACCCGTAGTGGGAGGGCCAAGGTGCGTCGTGTTGAATACGAAGGAAATATGCCGTAGAGGCAATAATAAAGTTGTTATTTATATTTCCTTATATCATGATAAATGTTTATCATTCATGCTAGAATTGTATTAACCGGAAACTTAGTACATGTGTGGATACATAGACAAATAGAGTGTCCCTAGTATGCCTCTACTAGACTAGCTCGTTAATCAAAGATGGTTAAGTTTCCTAACCATAGACATGTGTCGTCATTTGATAAACGGGATCACATCATTAGAGAATGATGTGATGGACAAGACCCATCCGTTAGCTTAGCATAATGATCGTTTAGTTTTTCTGCTATTGCTTTCTTCATGACTTATACATGTTCCTCAGACTATGAGATTATGCAACTCCCGAATACCGGAGGAACACCTTGTGTGCTATCAAACATCACAACGTAACTGGGTGATTATAAAGATGCTCTACAGGTGTCTCCAATGGTGTTTGTTGAGTTGGCATAGATCGAGATTAGGATATGTCACTCCGTGTATCAGAGAGGTATCTCTGGGCCCTCTCGGTAATGCACATCACTGTAAGCCTTGCAAGCAATGTGAATAATGAGTTAGTTACATGATGATGCATTACGGAACGAGTAAAGATACTTGCCGGTGACGAGATTGAACTAGGTATGATGATACCGAGGATCGAATCTCGGGCAAGTAACATACCGATGACAGAGAGAACAACGCATGTTGTTATGCGGTTTGACCGATAAAGATCTTCGTAGAATATGTAGGAGCCAATATGAGCATCCAGGTCCCGCTATTGGTTATTGACCGGAGATGTGTCTCGGTCATGTCTACATAGTTCTCGAACCCGTAGGGTCCGCACGCTTAACGTTCGATGACGATTTGTATTATGAGTTATGTGATTTGACGACCGAAGTTTGTTCGGAGTCCCGGATGAAATCACAGACATGACGAGGAGTCTCGAAATAGTCGAGAGGTAAAGATTCATATATTGGAAGGTTACATTTGGACACCAGAATGGTTCGGGTCGTTTCAGATTAGTTTCGGAGTACCGGGGGTTACCGGACCCCCCCCGGAGTTAATGGGCCTTCATGGGCCCTAGTGGAGAGAGGAGGCGGCGGCCAGGTGGAGGTGCGCGCCCCCAAGCCCTAACCGAATTGGGCTAGGGTTGGGGGGGGGCCTTTCCTTCTTCTCCTCCACCTCCTTCCCCCCTTCTTCGGAAAGGAAAGGAGGGGTCGAATCCTACTTGGACCCACTACAGAAAATGACACTTCCGTGATGATACGTGTTTGTCATAATAGGTCACATTTTCTGTGATGCATGTACATCCATGACGATTTTATGACAGAATCAAGATAGCCATACCTGTGATGTCGTCGAAGTGTTCCATGACATTACCAAAATTATCATCACGGAAGTGTTTGCTTCCATGACGATAAATGTCGCGTCATGGAAGTTCTTTCGTCAAGGGTGACCGACACGTGGCATCCACCATAACGGGCCGCCGTTAAGCTATCGGGTCCAGTTTTGGATCCGATAACCCGCTAACAGCCACGACCAATGACGATTTTCCACGTGTAAAATTCTCATCGGCCGACGGAACCACGTGTCAGCTCCGCGTTGGCACACGTGTCACTCATCCAATGGGCGAGATGCGCCTATGATATGTTGACACGTGGACCGGCCCAAAAGTGGCCCTTAAAGATTAAATGGGCCGGCCCAACTAAAGGCCCACGGGATTTTGCGTACCATAATGGGCCGGCCCAGCTAAAGGCCCACGAGATTTTGCCGACCATAATGGGCCGGCCCAGCTAAAGGCCCACGAGATTTCGCCGACCATAATGGGCCGGCCCAGCTAAAGGCCCACAAGATTTTGAGGGCACTAATGTGCCGGCCTGTTAACAGGCTGCCATGTTTTGGGCCGAATGCCGGCCCATATTTGATCCGGTCCATTAACAACCTGCCACGTTCTGGGCCCAATAAAGGCCCATATGAGATCCGGCCCGTTAAATGCCTACCACGTTTTGGGCCAAATTATGGCCCAGATCAGATCCGTCCCTTTAAGAGGCTTTGGGCTAAATTATGGCCCATATCAGATTCAGCTCGTCAACTGGACGCTATGCTTTTGGGCCTGCTTGCTAAAGGCCCATTTAGTAATTCTGTCTGATATTAGTTTCGGCCTATTAAAGGCCTATTTAACATTTCGACCCTATATTTATTTCGACCTGTTAAAAGCCCGTCATATAGTTCGGCCTAACTACGGCCCGGTTTGCATCCGGCCTGCTCACAGCCGATAATCTGATTGGGCCAAACAAGGACCGAGACAATTTTGGCATGTTAACGGCCCGTGATGTGATTGGCACAATCATGGTTCGGGGTCTATTTTGGCCTGCTGCCGGCCCGTGAGCTGTTCGGCACGTTTCAGGCCCAACCTACTTTTCAGCCTCCTAAAAGCCCATTGAGTTTTCTTGCAAAAATAGGGCCGGCGGTTTACTCGGCCTATTAGAGGCCCAATCTACTAGTGGGCCAGTTTATATTTAGGTCTGTTAACGGACCGATTATGTAGTGATTTGCATGACGACCCGATTATGTACCATAATTTTACGGTTTGGCCGGTTTACTGCGAAGACATGATATATATACAGTAAAATAATTGCAGCATCGTGAATAAGAAAAAACCTGGACTATACAATAAAGAAATTACAACATATTACATCCACTGGGCATCAAAGTTCGCCACTATGATAATAAAGCACAAGCAGACAGCAGATTACATACACTGGGCATCAAAGATCACCACCAGTGCAAATAAACACGCGACAAAATAATATACAAAACCGACAGCACTTTAATAGAGTTCAAGAAAGGTTAGCCCTGCTCGGGAGCTGCAGCGCAAGCAGCTGAGCAAGTGCATGAGACTGCGCTTGTTTGACACTTATATCCTCCTCACTCTGAAAGATAAACAAGCAGACAGATGACAGGTTTTGCACATATAAGTATCAGTGCTGACAATTCAACACATTTCTTACTAACGAATAAAGTGACACAGTTTAAAATAGCATTAACACAATATGGTATTGTTCAGGTTAAGACATGGCAGGAAATGACATTGTGAAGGAGTTGGTAGCTTCACGACACCACTGGATTACAGATCAAGAACTCATAAGTATCAATGGTTAGTGTGCTGTCAATTTATCCCATTTCAGATTGGCAAATAAAGAGACGGTTTAAATAATAGTAGAATGATATGACATTGTTCATAGTTAAGACATTGCAGAATATGACATTGTGCTGTAGTGGGTAGGTTCACCACACCACTGATTACGGATCAAGAACAGAAGCATACATGCAGTGCAAAAGAAGATCACTTGCTCTGTATAGTTTAATTTACATGGTATGAAGAAGGAACTTGGTTGTACAACTGAAAACTTAAATTGAGAAGGACAAACTTTTGTTTATGAACTACATAATAAACTTTAAACATGCAATTTGATGCAAACACCAAAAATAAACAGCTGTTGCAGTCATGCCTAACCAAATATACACAACAAAGTTTGAAGGCTTGAGAAGGACAAACTTACATTATTGGTGAAGACAGGCTCTATAAAGCCCTTGTCCATGCTGATGGGGGGGGCAATTCAAGAAGTTTACCACAGAATCTTCTTGATAAGCATTGCCTTTATTCTACATTTTGTTAAGAGTAAATATAGATGTGATAATATAAGAAAAAATGGAGAATATTTAAGATAAGATGAAGAGTGATGCTACATGACCAAGTAGCTATAAATGTAAGTACAGTGATACAGGCAAAAGGTACAGCCAAGAGCAATGCAGACCTAAACTTCTTCAGGACCATCGGTGTTATCCAACCTTATGGTAAGAGTAAATATAGATCTGATGCGTAGAAAATGGAGGGCAAAGGAAAATAAGCTACAGAGTAATGGTACATGAACAACTACCTGTCAATATAACTACACTGATAAAGGATAGCAGGTACTTACAAGAACAATGGAGTGCTAAAAAATTTCATTGGCATTGGATATATTCTACACTAACGTAACCATTCATACAGATCAGATAATTTGGAGCGAACAATTGATAAGCAAGCTATCATGCATACTGCTGTCACATAATGAACCAGGTATGAATGCAAGTACAGTGATACAGGACAACAAGTACTAACAAGAGCAAAGCAGTGAGCAACATATTTGCAATATCCTGTCGTTCTTTTCAAACCGGAATTCTTCTTCGAGCTGATTTCCTGCAAAAAAGATCCGTAAGGCACATGCGAAAAAGTAGAAGTTCAAATTGTCATGTGATATCATAGACAATACCTCATCCAGGGAACGAGACCAGTGCATAACAAGGTTTTTCCATTCAATGTCTTCTAAATTTAGCACAGGAGACTTCACCGGAAATTCGTTTATAGACTTGCCATCAAAGTGTGATTTCCTCAGGTAACACCGATACTGCTGCAATGCTTCCTTGAAAAGCGCAAGCAAGCTTTGCTCGTCATGACTATCCAGATTGACCCTCGCCTACTTACAACAATGTAATGTAAATCATTGATGTGTTCAATCAGCAGAAAACAGGAAAATAATCACCATGAATAATAGCACTTACACGTAAGTGGGACAGGAAGATGTGAAAATGGTGTTTGTCTTCACTATAATCTTCCCATGATGGGAATATATGCACGTAGTCCCTAACAACATTGAAAGCATTGTCTTTAAAACTGGGAATAACTGGAATGGGGTTCCAATCTGCAGGAATTGGCCGTCTCTGCAGTTGGGATAAGTCTTCAGCCGGTGGACTTGCTGTACTTTTTGCTGGAGTGGGATTTTTCTGTGGTACGGCTGGTGCTATGGCAACTGAAATCGGCATACCTTATGCTGGAGTGCAGGTCCTGTGTGGTGGGGCTAGTGGTGTGGCCAGTGAAGTATGGGTACAGTCTGCTGGAGTCGGTCCTACGTTTTGTGTCACTGGTTGTACATCCAATATAAGTGGGGTGATGTCTGATTTCTCCGGCACCACCACATTTTTCAAGGACTTTGCTGGTGCTCCTTCAGGTTCGGCAATCACCCTCTTCCTTTTTGATGTCTGATGCACAAGAACAGCATTTGAGTGGAAAAACATGGTATGATGACAGATGGAATATGTATTGATAATGGATGGGCATGGCATCTTGACATATATGATGAGTAAACTAAGCAGATGGCGGTGCAACAAAGTAGAAGAAATGCAAGACAACATATGCAAGATACGTGCAATCAATAAAACCTTGCCAAATTAGAACATGCACCTTGATGGGTGAACAGGACATGCCATCTGCCTTTGACTCCTCGAGGTTAGAATAGTCATTAGGATCATATTCTGAACAAGAATCTACAGGTGGCGAGCGTATGAGTCTCATTGCATCCAGAATGGCACTCAATGCCTTGGTGCCAATTTTGGAAGTCGTTGCAGTGTTCCACAATATTCTTCTGATGCGCGGATTCTGATATTCATTGTAATTACGTATAATATCTGAGAACCATGAAAACATAAATAGTAGTGAGATTATCTTTGTAATGCAGAGGATATTCTAATATAGGGGCGCCCCTGTAAACCCTTGTGTGCTATCACTGGATTCTGATGAGAGAGCTCATGTGTGCTGTAATATGGTGCATGCATTAATATAATCTGGCACAACTACACAAAAACTAGGTTCCAGAAGTAAGGATAGTTGGCATATGATAGGTTCATAATATACTATATAGAGATTTTATTGCAAAACCATGATAAAAAGAGCACACAGCAACTAGGCAGATCGTAGTGCACATAAAAGTGGTACACCATAACCACGATATATAAACTAGGAAAGTGGAACTGGCTAGAAATATGGTGTTGTATTGCCACTACTAATTGAAAGCCTATCGATCACGTACAGGCCAGCTCTATCAGCTGTTGACTGCAGATGTCCCTGCTCCCCTTCCGGACAAGGAACATATTGTACGTACTAAATACAGAATAACAAAAGAGGAACATGTTAAAGAACAAAAGAGGAAGCATATTCTTGAGGTTCCACTTCATTGCATACAATGTTGGTTGCCCACTCATGATGAATCACAACGCCCAAAGAAATGCAATTCCATGATGTCTCTCTATATGTGGCCACATGCATTTGGAAAATCAAGTGGGAGCATTACCTGACCAATTAAATGTGTGTCTATTAACTAATATCAGTATCATATCACAATTCGTATTTGAAGAAGTAAGCTTTGGACTTATGATTGGTGTGTTGTTTAGCTTCAAGAGTGGACTGCTGCTAGTGCGACACATAGCAGCTACACAGATCATAGTGTAGATATAACGGGAAAAGCGTAAGCATCAGGAGTAAAATCAGCAAAGTGGAACTTGCTGGAATATATGTGCTAGTATTGCCGGTACGGCTAGAAAGGCTTCGGATACCAGCTCTCTTCAACTGAAGGTGCGGTACTGTTAATATTAGTGTAACTCTCAAAGGCGACACAGCTCCTCGCATTTCCTTGCTAATCTTATAGGATTCAAGTGGGCAGGCCACTACAAATCCTATTCCTATGTTTACAAAATCCTACGAACCAAAGAGGCCCGAAGAGTTCAAAGTGTCCATCACAACCGACCGTATAGACCTCTACACTGCAAATATCCCTGCTCATCTTCACTACAAGGAACATACTGTACTACTATCATACTCCCTCCGTTCCAAAATATAAGTCTTTGTAGAGATTTCCACTATGGATCACATACAGATGTATACAGATACATTTTAGAGTGTAGATTCACTCATTTTGCTCCATATGTAGTCCATGGTGGAATCTATACAAAGACTTGTATTTAGGAACGGAGTGAGTACTTATTAAAGAAGAACGGAAGAGGAACATGCTAAAGAAGAGCAAGCAGATTTTGGATAATAAAATGTTCGTTGCGCAGTGCTCACACATGATGAACCAGAGCGCATTAAGAATACAACTCCCTGCTGTCTCTCTATATGTGGTGCACATGCTTTTCGAAAGTAAAGTAGGAACATTATCTCACCAATTAAACGTTATCTGTTTTAGTAATATCAGCATCATATCAGATTCGTATTTGAGCAACAAGTTTGGAATTATGAGTGGCACGTTGTTTAGCTTGATGGATTCAGGAGCAGTGCTAAGCAGGTACGATGATGGTACTGAATATAAAGGCATGTCTGCATGCAAGTCACGTGACTTTTGTCATTTGGGCCAGTCAACCATTTCAGGCAGTTGGATGAAGATCCTACGTCTCCTAACCCTTCTTCTTCCTCGTCTCTGATTCTTCCCATACAGAACACCGCACGGGCCGCCGGCCGAACCATCGGCCCCAACCCCCCGCCCTCCCCTGAATCGCCCCCACCGCCTGTGTTCCTCCGCCACCCCCACCCCCCACCCTCGCCCCACCCGCATCGAGTTTTCTTCGTTCGGCGAGGCCCCACCACCGCCCCCACCCGAGCTCCTTCCTTCGCACCGGCGAACTCCGGCGAGCTCTAAAAAATGACTGACCCAATTTTGAAATTTAGTCTACTGTCATTTAACTAGTGTGGAATATAAAAGGGGAAAACCATAAGCATTGCGAGTATAGTGTTGAGTGTGCCATGGCGGATCTGAAGGTGCATACCGGACAAAGGCAACTTCGCAACCAATGTTTGCTTTCAACTAACAAGTAAGTGATGGACAAGAAATCAGAGTAAAGCAATGGCGATCTATTTTCTTGCTGCGATAAATAAGTTGAGCAGATACGAAAGAGTACCACCTCTGGTGCGGACCCATGTATGCATCTGCTGAGAATTTGACGGTGCTGCGGTAGCAATGGCTGTCAGCGGCGTGGAAGCAGATCTAGGAGGGTAGACGGTGGCGGCAAGGTGCGGTAGACGAGGCGGTCGTAGGAGCGGCGCCGGCAAGGTGGACGATGGCGGGGATGAAGCGAGAGGACGGGATGCAAGGATCCCGGTCCGAAGCCATGATGAGAGAGGTCGATCTCTTGTAATGGACGACGGTGTCGGGGTATCAGCTCAGGCATGGTGGAGGAGGACAGCGGTGGATGGGGTGGCGGACAGAGGAGGCTGGGGTGGAGAGGGTGTTTTGGCGCCCACGGAGTACAAATGGGGAAATGGAGGGAGAGAGGAAGGGGGGAACCATGTCTTCAGGGCGCGCTTGTCTCAAATGCCAGGAAATTTACAAACTTAGTGTTGGGGAACGTAGTATTTCAAAGTTTCCTACGATCACGCAAGATCTATCTAGCAGAAGCATAGAAACGAGCGGGGAGAGTGTTTCCACGTACCCTCGTAGACTGAAAGCGGGAGCATTAAGTAACGCGGTTGATGTAGTCGAACGTCTTCGCAATCCAACTGATCAAGTACCGAACGCACAGCACCTCCGCGATCTGCACACATTCAGCTCGGTGACCTCCCTCGAACTCTAGATCCAGCTGAGGCCGAGGAAGAGTTCCGTCAGCACGACGGCATGGTGATGGTGATGATGAAGTTACCGGCGTAGGGCTTCGCCTAAGCACTACGACGATATGACCGAGGTGTGTAACTGTGGAGGGGGGCACCGCACACGGCTAAGACAAATCTTGAGTGCCTTTGGGGTGCTCCCCTTCCCCGTATATAAAGGAGGGAGGGAGGAGGCGGCCAGCTTAGGGGGTGCGCCAAGCATAGGGAGTCCTACTAGGACTCCCAAGTCCTAGTAGGATTCTCTTTCCTATTCGGAGTGGGAGAGAAGGAAAGAGAGGGAGAGGGAGAAGGAAAGAGAGAGGCTGCGCCCCCACCCCTTGTCCAATTCGGTTTGGCAACGGGGGAGGTGCGCGCCACCTCTTGGCCCTTCTCCCCTCTCCACTAAATCCCAATAAGGCCCATTACTTCTCCCGGTGAATTCCCGTAACTCCCTGGTACTCCGAAAAATACCCGAATCACTCGGAACCTTTCCGATGTCCGAATATAGACTTCCATATATGAATATTTACCTCTCGACCATTTCAAGACTCCTCGTCATGTCCGTGATCTCATCCGGGACTCTGAACAAACTTCGGTACATCAAATCACATAACTCATAATACAAATCGTCATCGAACGTTAAGCGTGCGGACCCTACGGGTTCGAGAACTATGTAGACATGACCGAGACACATCTCCGGTCCATAACCAATAGCGGAACCTGGATGCTCATATTGGCTCCTACATATTATATGAAGATCTTTATCGGTCAAACCGCATAACAACATACGTTGTTCCCTTTGTCATCGGTATGTTACTTGCCCGAGATTCGATCGTAGGTATCATCATACCTAGTTCAATCTCGTTACCGGCAAGTCTTCTTTGCTCGTTCCGTAATGCATCATCCCACAACTAACTCATTAGTCACATTGCTTGCAAGGCTTATAGTGATGTGCATTACCGAGAGGGCCCAGAGATACCTCTCTGTGACGCCCCCGATTTGAACGTACACTAATCATGCACGCAAATGTGTACGACCAAGATCAGGGACTCACGGGAAGATATCACAACACAACTCTAAAACATAAATAAGTCATACAAGCATCATAATACAAGCCAGGGGCCTCGAGGGCTCGAATACAAGTGCTCGATCACAGACGAGTCAGCGGAAGCCACAATATCTGAGTACAGACATAAGTTAAACAAGTTTGCCTTAAGAAGGCTAGCACAAAAGTAGCAACGATCGAAAAGGCAAGGCCTCCTGCCTGGGACCTCCTAACTACTCCTTGAAGCCGAACTCCATGTAGAATCATCCTCGGGATCTCTAGCTCCTGGACTCCAGCATCTAGTTGCGACAATCCGGTATAGAAAAAGGGAAAAGAGGGAGAAAAGCAACCGTGAGTACTCATCCAAAGTACTCGCAAGCAAGGAGCTACACTACATATGCATGGGTATATGTGTAAAGGGCCATATCAGTGGACTGAACTGCAGAATGCCAGAATAAAAGGGGGATAGCTAGTCCTGTCGAAGACTACGCTTCTGGACATCTCCATCTTGCAGCATGTAGAAGAGAGTAGATTGAAGTCCTCCAAGTAGCACCGCATAGCATAATCCTACCCGGCGATCCCCTCCTCGTCGCCCTGTTAGAGAGCGATCACCGAGTTGTATCTGGCACTTGGAAGGGTGTATTTTATTCAGTATCCAGTTCTAGTTGTCATAAGGTCAAGGTACAACTCCGGGTCGTCCTTTTACCGAGGGACACGGCTATTCGAATAGATAAACTTCCCTGCAGGGGTGCACCACATAACCCAACACGCTCGATCCCATTTGGCCGGACACACTTTCCTGGGTCATGCCCGGCCTCGTAAGATCAACACGTCGCAGCCCCACCTAGGCTCAACAGAGAGGTTAGCACGCCGGTCTAAACCTATGCGCGCAGGGGTCTGGGCCCATCGCCCTATGCACACCTGCACGTTGCGTACGCGGCCGGAAGCAGACCTAGCCCCCTTAATACAAGCGCGAGCTTACGGTCCAATGCGGCGCGCGCCACTCAGTCGCTGACGTCAAAAGAGCTTCGGCTGATACCACGACGTCGGGATACCCATAACTACTCCCACGTAGATGGTTAGTGCGTATAGACCAAATGGCCAGACTCAGATCAAATACCAAGAACTCGTTAAGCGTGTTATGTATCTGCGAACGCCGACCAGGGCCAGGCCCACCTCTCTCCTAGGTGGTCTCAACCTGCCCTGTCGCTCCGCCATAAAGTAACAGTCGGGGGCCGTCAGGAACCCAGGCCCACCTCTACTGGGATGGAGCCACCTGTCCTTTCAGCCCCCTCTTCAGAATCACTTGCGGGTACTCAACGAGCCGACCCGACTTTAGTCACCACATGTGTCATGTATATAGTATATAATATATACCCGTGATCACCTCCCGAAGTGATCACGGCCCAGTAGTATAGCATGGCAGACGGACAAGAGTGTAGGGCCACTGATGGAACACTAGCATCCTATACTAAGCAGTAGGATAGCAGGTAAGGGTAACAACTGTAGCAACAATGACAGGCTATGCATCAGGATGGGATTAACGGAAAGCAGTAACATGCTACACTACTCTAATGCAAGCAGTATAGAGAAAGAATAGGCGATATCTGGTGATCAAGGGGGGGGGGGCTTGCCTGGTTGCTCTGGCAAGAAGGAGGGGTCGTCAACTCCGTAGTCGAACTGGGCAGCACCAGTGTCGGTCTCGTAGTCTACCGGAGAGAAGAGGGGGAAGAAACAGTAAATACGGAGCAAACAAAGCATCACAACATAAGGAGGCAAAACGCGGTGCTAGGTATGCCCTAACGCGGTAGTAAGCGATACCGGTGAAGGGGGGAAACATCCGGGAAAATATCCCCGGTGTTTCACGTTTTCGGACAGATGAACCGGAGGTGAAATGTTGCAGGTTCACTATGCTAGGGACGTGTGGTGGACGAACGGACTGCGTATCTGGATTCGTCTCGTCGTTCTGAGCAACTTTCATGTTGAAAATATTTTAATCCGAGTTACGGATTAAAAGATATGATTTTCTAAAGATTTTATTAATTTCTGGAATTTCCTGGAATTAAATTAATACGAAAATAATTTAAACGCTAAATGCTATGGGTACACAGAAGTGTACCCAGAGATGTTCATGTGTGGCTGACAAGGGGGCCCAGTTGACTGGGTCAACTGCCCAGTCGGCAGAGGCTGACTGGTGGGGCCAGGGGGCTGAGTCAGCATGTACAGTCAGCAATTTACCAGTCAACGTTGACTGGTCAACAGGGTCAGCGGGGTCCACATGTCATTGACTCCTACCTTTTAACAGGGTCTTTTTTTAATTTAATTTATCCTAATTAGTAGGTGGGGCCCTGCTGTTCGTGTCTATTAGAGGGTAGCTAGTTTGGCTAATTAGATTAGTTCCTAATCTAATCTGCTGGGGCCCGCGTGTCGGTGGCACGTGCTGCTCACGCACGAGCACACCCAGAGGCGGGGCGCCGGCGGTTGGCGAACGTGGCCTACGGCCACGGCGGAACGGGTCCGGTGAACCACGGGGGAGGGGCTCCGGGAAGCTACGAGAGCAGCGGCGGCTGGAGTCGTCGCGGGCGGGGCCAGCGGCAGGCAACACGTCCGGGCGGCACGGGCGGAGGCGGGGGCCCGACGGGAGCGGCGGTGGTGGGCACGCACAAGGATGGTGCGCGGGTCTGCGGGGACCGAGCGCGGCCACGGCGTTGGGACGGAGGGGGGAAGACGGACGGGGCCCGACGGGGAGCTCACCCCCGTTGAAGAGAAGAGGGCGGCGAGGCGCGGGGAGGACCGACGAAGGAGAGGCGGGGACGACGCGGTCCGGCGAGGGAGGTCCGAGAGGTGACGGGGTTCGGCGTCGATCGGCGCAGGTGGCGGCGGGACGCGCCGGGCGGCGGCGTCGCGACGTCGGGAGTGAGCGATGTGCGCCTGCGTCGTGGAGGGCGGCGGCGCTAAGGGAGAGCGAGGGGAAGGGAGGTCGGGCGTGGAGGCGCCTGGCGGCGGGGGGAGGCGCCAGGGGCGCGATCCAGATGTGGATCGTGGGGGGGGGGGAAACGGGGACCGTGGGGGAACGAGGTGGGAGTGGGGGTAGGTCGTGTGGGTAGTTAGGGTTTGGGGGGTGGGGGTTATCCAGTCGGGGTGGGCCAGCTGGGCCGCGTGGGTGGCCAGCTGGGCCTGTTGGCCCAGTTGGCCGGGGGGGTCCTTTTTTTGTCTTTCTCTTTTCTTATTTTTGCTTTTTTTAGTTTCCTTTTATTTTAGTTTTAGTAAATTACCAAAGTGACGCCTAAATAGATTTTACAAATTATGCCACTGCCACAATAGTTTAATACTTATAACAATTTAGTTTTGAAAATGTTTATTATTTTTAAAGCATTTAAATAATTGTATTTGCTACTGTTTTATTCATTTTAGAGTATTTAAACATTTTATAAAAGTGTGGTTTCTCCACCATAATTACCTATGCAATATTTGGTTCACTCCGAACATTTTAGTTTTAATATTTGAAAACTTTTATTGTTTGCTTTTATTTAAATTTTAAATTTGTTTCAGTTCTGAACTATCGAGAGTTTATCAACAGTAACCGCGGTGACATGGCATCATTAGCGGGGGATCACTGTAGCTTAATTATCCGGGCGTCACAATTCTCCTCCACTACAAGAAATCTCGTCCCGAGATTTAAGAGGGGAGTAAGGGGGGAAGGTTTGGTAACGAATCTAGCGGGTCTTCTCATCCTGGCTTGCACTTCTGGAAGAGGCTGGTCCAATACATTGATGTCTTCATTTCTCTGCTTCGGTCATCATGATGAAGTCGGCGTCCTTTCTTCAGGAACTCCATCGTACTTACGAAAGAATAAGGGGTGGGCATTCTGGGAGAACGGGCCTCGACAAGGTTGTCTATCGGGTCGACAACATCGAGGAAGGTGGCGAAAAGTAACCCTCGAATAGAAACTTAAGAAAATATCGAGAGCAAAGTAAGGAGGTAACCTGGGGAGTTTCGAGCGGGCAGGCAATCGTTCGATGCATGTTATAGTGCATGAAAGGGTCAAAGCAACGGGAATAAGTATTGTGTCCGATATCAGACCTGAAGGTGGCTCGTGAATTACATACGAGGCCAGGTGCGAGGAACAACCTTGGAAACAGGGGGTGTACATAAGAGTCAGGTTTCGATCCTGTGGAACTGTGGGTTATGGGCCCACCATGTGGGTTAAAAGTAGGAAGGGCGGTGACATCTTGCACGATCATGATAGCAAGGCATGGCAGAGGGTAGCCTGTCAGTTATATGTCAGCAACATCGTCGGTACCAAGGGCGAGGGACGAAGAGAACCATTTTCCTGCTCGTTGAAACGAGGCGGACCATTAGGCAAAGTTCTCGTCCATCGGTGGTTACCGAAATGTCACCAACAATAATAACAGGGTCTTACTGACAGAGTTGTACACCGAGGTGTTTACATAAGCAGGAGAATATTACTGCTTAGATCATATAGTTCACCAGAAAGGTTAAACCACACAATGGAAAGGAAAATATGATTATCAGATTAAATAGAAGAATGGAAAGGAAAATGTGTTTAAACACATATTTCAAGGTTATATCCTTCCCAAGGACAAGCTGAGCATGATATTCATGACAGGATATAATGTAGAAAACTCTTTAGGTAGGGGAGAGAAATTTCATGACATTACCCATACAACGGTGTTTGGATAATTGAGCAGGAAACATTTAGCATTGGGCTTCAAATGTTCCTGTTGAAAATCGGAGTACCATAGACATGCTTCGAGATAGCATTGACATGGTCAACAGGGGAAGATCAGACTTTGGAAACAAAAAGGAGAGATAATTGCACGTATCGTCCTGGAAGTCGACGGCGAGGTCCAACATGATCCTGAAAGTTGAGAAGTGCTTCAATACGGTCCCGATACATGGAAATACGTGATCAATACGGTCCTGGAAGTTGAAACGGCAGTCCTAGCTCTACACGCTGCATACATATTGCATATTCTCGCGTACTACATGTCAGCACGGGGCCACGTCCGTATAGGACCCATGTGTCAGTGGGCGCCAGAAATAGAAGAAACAAAAGGCGGTGGGGGGTTTCAAACCTGCGACCTCGGCACATACGTCGCGTGTGCTTAGCCACCAGACAAGCGCTTTTTCTTGATTGCTGTAGGGATGTATTTCCTACTCCCTCTCTTCCGAAATAGTTGTCGTTGGGGTTTTTTTTTCAGACCAGGTGAAAACGAGCAAATGTACAAAAATACCCCTGATTTGAAAACGAGTCGTCGTCTTCCTCCGCCAGGCCACCTGCGGCCTCCACCTCCTCCAGCTGCTAGTCCGGCCACCTCCTCCTCCGCCCTCCACCTCCTCCTCCTCCGCCCTCCACCACCTCCTCCTCCTCCGCCCAGTCTGGTGGCCACCGCTCCCAATTTGATCGCCGCCGCCCCAGCCTAGCCGCCGCCACCTCCTCCTCCTCCTCCGCCCAGTCTGGTGGCCACCGCTCACTGCACTGACCAGCCTGATCCTTGCCACTCCCCTGCCCGGTCCTGGCTGCTCCCCCACCTGGTCCTCGCCAGGTACTCCTCGTTGCTCCCAATTCATATCAGTTTTTGCCAGATGCAGAATTGGGAGAATTTGTCGATGCTTATAGGTACAATAGTCTGTAAAATTGATCAGGAGACATTCAATCAGGAAGAATTTGTTAAGATCAATAACTATAGCAATCAGACAAGATCATCACCCTCATAATTGGCATCAAAAGAAATTACTGGAGTGTAATGATCAATTGGGAAACCTGTAATGCATGAGAAAATGATGTTGTTGCTGTCCTCCTGCTGATGTTGTCCAATTGTCAAATCTAGAGATTGATGTTGCACATGTAGCCTGGGCCATTGGTTGCACCCACACAATAGCTGTTTGAACTGACACATGCATAACCCATTGGCCCCGTTGCTCCATCCTTTGGGTAGGAGCCATTTCTGATGGCCCAGTCAGAAATAACAGGGACACCTCTCTTGGCTCTCTTGTTGATGAACCCAAGACGCCCGACAAGGTCCTGTTGACTGAAGCTGTACCATCCAACCTCTGCAAGCATAGCGTAGAAGCATGGGTTGAATGTCCATACACTGCTCTGGTTGATGATCAAGAGCGCCGCAAAGTTGGTGAGGTTTGGGGTGATGGTGGTTTTGCAGCAGCCCTTCCTAGTGCACGGCGCACCGTTGGACATGTTGTTGATGCCCTGGCAGTAGGAGTAGCAGCCGACCACGTACAGGTCTGGGTTGCTGTGCAGGTAGCCACCAATGATACCCATGGTGTTGCAACCGATGACCATGAAGCGGTTGCGCGTGGTCGATGGAAACAAATTCAATAGACTATTTGAGATCAATACTTGGATATTTAAAGAACTTTCTATAAAACGGTGTATCCTGATGAATGATGCCAACATTAAGAAAAGCCAACAGTCCTGACAGTAAATAAGAATGAAAATTGTGAAAAGTGTGAATGACAGATGTGGAAAACTAAAGTGTCAACAATGTCCACATGCTTCTAATAATGAGGAAAAAAAGAGGTATCTCAATCCAATGGGAATATGGGATCATTTACTCTGTTGACATAGTGTGTGATCCTTGTAAAACATGGTGTGTGTTGATGGTCTCACTCACAGGATGGTGTGCGTGTCAGGGAAAAGAAGCAATAATCCATCCTGTGAGTGAGACCATCAACACACACACACACCATGTTTTACAAGGATCACACACTATGTCAACAGAGTAAGTGATCCCATATTCCCATTGGATTGAGATACCTCTTTTTTTCCTCATTATTAGAAGCATGTGGACATTGTTGACACTTTAGTTTTCCACATCTGTCATTCACACTTTTCACAATTTTCATTCTTATTTACTGTCAGGACTGTTGGCTTTTCTTAATGTTGGCATCATTCATCAGGATACACCGTTTTATAGAAAGTTCTTTAAATATCTAAGTATTGATCTCAAATGGTCTATTGAATTTGTTTCCATCGACCACGCGCAACCGCTTCATGGTCATCGGTTGCAACACCATGGGTATCATTGGTGGCTACCTGCACAGCAACCCAGACCTGTACGTGGCCGGCTGCTACTCCTACTGCCAGGGCATCAACAGCACGTCCAACGGTGCGCCGTGCACTAGGAAGGGCTGCTGCGAAACCACCATCACCCCAAACCTCACCAACTTTGCGGCGCTCTTGATCATCAACCAGAGCAGTGTATGGACATTCAACCCATGCTTCTACGCTATGCTTGCAGAGGTTGGATGGTACAGCTTCAGTCAACAGGACCTTGTCGGGCGTCTTGGGTTCATCAACAAGAGAGCCAAGAGAGGTGTCCCTGTTATTTCTGACTGGGCCATCAGAAATGGCTCCTGCCCAAAGGATGGAGCAACGGTGCCAATGGGTTATGCATATGTCAGTTCAAACAGCTATTGTGTGGGTGCAACCAATGGCCCAGGCTACATGTGCAACATCAATCTCTAAATTTGACAATTGGACAACATCAGCAGGAGGACAGCAACAACATCATTTTCTCATGCATTACAGGTTTCCCAATTGATCATTACACTCCAGTAATTTCTTCTGATGCCAATTGTGAGGGTGATGATCTTGTCTGATTGCTATAGTTATTGATCTTAACAAATTCTTCCTGATTGAATGTCTCCTGATCAATTTTACAGACTATTGTACCTATAAGCATCGACAAATTCTCCCAATTCTGCATCTGGCGAAAACTGATATGAATTGGGAGCAACGAGGAGTACCTGGCGAGGACCAGGCGGGGGAGCAGCCAGGACCGGGCGGGGGAGCAGCAAGGATCAGGCTGGTCAGTGCAGTGAGCGCTGGCCACCAGACTGGGCGGAGGAGGAGGAGGGGGAGGTGGCGGCGGCTAGCAGGGCCGGTCCTGGGGCAGGGCGAACGGGGCGGCCGCCCCGGGCCCCCAAAAGTCAGGGGGGCCCTCCCAGGTACATATACGTTTGTTCATACAGGCATGCAGTTCTTCGATTGAAAAAAATTGAAGCCAATCTGAACGCCTCGCTCAGCCTCTGGTGTGCTAGCCTAAGAAACTAAAAAAGATATGGTGGGCCTGGCCCATGTTTGCACGTACGTGGAGACCGGAGAGGAAAAGGGGTCGTTCGATTCACTAATCACGATTTCTTGTAACTTCGGATCGGTTGTTCATGCCCTTTTGGCTGTTCCGCCATTCCTGTTCGTCTAACCCTCTTTGACTCTGCCTCCTCGTGAACGACGCGATGACTGCAGCAGGTACGTCTCGTCGCGCCCTCTTCCTTCGCATGTTCTTCTTCCTTTCTTTTATTTCTGGTCCTGGTTCCCAACTTGTCGATCGATTGAACATGTTAACAGGGAATTGTTGTTAGGGCGCTCGAATCATTGCGTGCTTGTAGCCACATTAGATTACGGAGAGAAGGTACTATACCATGCCTAGCAGATTATCATTAGCTTTGCGCTAATTTTATAAGCTAATTTGTTCCTTTTAAATTTCAGTAGGGTCATGTCGAGTTCGGGTAGAAATTATGCATCCGGAAGTGATAAAAGAAAAAGGAAGAAGGAGGCAGATGAGGAGATAGAAGAATTAAGAGGATCTCTTTCTAAATATATTGTAAGAGCGATACAAGCACTCCAAGAAATCCCGACGAGTTGGTAATAGTTATTGCGGGTGACCAAAACTAATTGCAATCAGGAAGATGATGGTCATACTCCAATAGAATGCAATGTTGACGTCAACATGCATTATAGCAATGTGAGTGTCCAAGTGATCATGAGCCCATATTTATTTCTATTGCATATCGGATTTTCTTTACTATGCATGTTACTGAAAGAAAGTTTTTCAAAGTTGAAATTGTTGAAGAACTACCTAAGATCTACAACGTCGCAAGAGAGGTTAAATGGCTTGACAACTTTATGCATTGAGAAAAAATTGCTTGATGAAATTGATATTGATACTATCATTAGTGATTTTGCATCTCATAATGTTAGGAGAATTTTTTTTGAAGGTAATATGTAATACATTATGTGATATGTACAATCATTTTGGACGCACTTAATTATTTTCTTTGACACAATTATATCTTCATATGATGATTAATAATTAGACATTTATATTAAGGGCCCGAGGGGCCCCGAATTGTAGTTTCGCCCTGGGCCCCCGAATTCTCAGGACCGGCCTTGGCGGCTAGGCTGGGGCTGCGGTGATCAAATTGGAGCGGTGGCCACCAGACTGGGCGGAGGAGGAGGAGGTGGTGGAGGGCGGAGGAGGAGGAGGAGGTGGAGGGCGGAGGAGGAGGTGGCCGGACTAGCAGCTGGAGGAGGTGGAGGCCGCAGGTGGCCTGGCGGAGGAAGGCTACGAGGAGGAGCCTGGTGGAGGCGGAGGAAGACGATGACTCATTTTCAAATCAGGGGTATTTTTGTACATTTGCTCGTTTTTACCTGGTCTGAAAAAACCCCAACGACAACTATTTCGGAACAGAGGGAGTATTTATTAATATCGATAGCCCTGGTTGAGTTGGCTAGCACGTGCGAGCGAGCGAGCAAACATGCATTCTGCCTGGTCGTGTGTTCGACTCGCTAGGCGATAGCAATTTTAACTTGTATTTTCTCCTCGCGCTCACTGACAGGCAGGTCCCACACAGGTGGAGATAGAGTTGACCTGTTGTCCAGCAGCGCGTTACGCAATACGTATGCGATGTGTAGAGCCAGGACCGTCGTTCCATGTATCAGGACCGTATTGATCACGTATTTCCATGTACCAGGACCGTATTGAAGCACTTCTCAACCTCGAGGACCATGTTGAACCTTGCCGCCGACTTCGAGGACGATACGTGCAATTATCTCCAAAAAGGATCCATCAGGAACAACTTATAGAATAAGTCTTACAATTTCCTCATGGAAGAACAGCTAACCTTGCTAAAAGGAAAAACTTATAACAATAGGGCTTCCCGCCAGGTGTGCTGGGTATCATCACCTTACCGGGTCATAAATAGGCCAATGTTATAACTCTTGGAAATATGTTCCAACCATCATATCTGACCGAGATTCAGATCTGATTGGTGTCAGGATAACTCAGACTTAGGAGGCCTGAGAAGAAAAGGTGCAACACAAATTGTCGAAACGACATCGAAGATTCTCGGGAGATGAACTATGGAAGCGAGTTCCGAACAAGGGTTCATAATTAAATCAAGGAGAGGTGAGGAGGTGACTGCTTGACTCAGCGACAATCCATTGAGATTTCCCAAAAGATGGATTTCCACCACTATGTGAACAAGGAGATAACATTAGCTAGATCGAATGACTTAATGATGTATGCTCGAGGAAAACATACACAGTTAAACATTGGTTGAAATGTGCACCCGAAATATGGGCTAGGTAGCACAATCAATGTTCGAATGATGATTCATTAAGCCATAGACGTAGAATGAAACTATAGACCAATGACTTCAAAGCAATAGGGTTGCTAGAAGTTTAGAATTTACACATCACAGACCATTTGTTGGTATTCCTTTTAGAAACAACACGGGGACCAAGAAGAATGGTGATGGGGAGAAGTATCACTGTACCAAGATGTCATGCGAGGTGGTGAAATTCTTACGACATACTTGACATAAAAGATGGTAATACTCCAAGGTAAAGAAGAACAATTGCTGGATAGCAAGGAACTCAAGGTATAACACCAAACACGAACAAGCTTGTGTTGGTGGGAAGGCAATAAAGTGGTCGATGATAACACAGATCATCAAGGGCAAGGATGGTATTTCTCATCATGAACTCAATCGATATCCTGGAAGAGCGCATAAGGTTGATGATGATCACGACACATTTGTCGAGAGATTTCATGAAGATGTAATCAATCAGCGACGACATCAAGTCAAAGGAATGATGAAGCAGACGGTTATTGGAACCATGGGTAGGACACACGCTTGAAATCAAGCTTGTTGTTCCAGGTGAAAGGGTATGAGAGGAAGATCGGCGTAAGCTTAGCTCATCATCGAAAGTTGTGCTCCGGGGTTAAGGACCAGGTAGCATAGTTAAAATTTAGCACGCTAATGATATAGCCGATCAGGCTAGGAATGACTTAATGATTATTAAACTCGTAAGCAACGAAAATTACCTAGAGTTATTGAATCGGAGTGCGGACTTGATTCACTATTTGGTGTTCTCGGTTGACAAACAACCCAGAGCCCATGAAGTGACAAAGACAAGGTAAGGTAGTACTTCATCAAAGTTTATAAGATGTACTGCAATGGTAAGATATCCCCGAGATACCAGGGGTAATACTCAAAGGTAGATCATAATAGAGGTTGGGCAGGCGTATTGACCTGCAGAAGACAAGTGATTTAACTTGTCCAAGAAATGGTATTTAAAGGAGAACATGGTCGGAACCACGATTGCAAAAGGCCAGATCCCAGATATAAGATGAACTTATACCAAGGGAATAATTAATTTAAGAGAAGCTTTTAATGATAAGATCTACATCGTGTCCATGGGCATGAACGCAAAGTTCAAGGTCGACTCCCACTTCTTCAATGCATAACCTTCCCTTCGCCTCTCGTATTTTGATAATGACATTAGTTGTCGAAAGTTTTACCTGGTGCAATACCAGATAAGTATGTCCCGCGAAATCTTTCGGGTTCACATAGATTAAGGAAGGCATAGGTTCAACCCATCGGGGCATCGAAGAAAGATATACTACAAACTTCAGGAGTAAATAACACAAGCTCAGAAGTAGAGCATGGTCGACAAAGCAGAGGATACAATTTACCAAAGGCATCATGTATCCGAGGAAAAGCTCACAAGCTTATTTAATATGGAGGACATTGTCGGATAAAATCCGACAAAAGGGTCTGGTGGTCCACAAGGGATCTGATGTGAGCATCAGTACTCAACCAGAGGAAGAAAGAATGCAAGGAGATCTGATTAAAGAAACAACTGACTAACTCAAAGTTCAAATGCAAAAGAATTATGATTTCCAAATCATGGGGTCAGAAGCAACGCTCTGATCAAGGATGGATAAGTTGGGTAGGCTTAGGGGTACAATCGATGGCAATTTGATAGGTCGAGATCCAGCTCACGTTTAAAATGTCGTCTGAGCCGGAAGAATGAATTCTAGGGTATGATTGAGGATTGCAAGCATTCGCAACAAATTGAATCAACGGACTCAAAATGATAGTGACAAGAGATGCCAATAAGATTACGAGACTTATGGGATTAACCATAATGCAAGCAAACAAGAATTTCAAGAGCAATAGGCTCCTGAGGATTTTCGGAAGATCGAATAGTATTTTGAAGACTATTGTGGAATACTTGAATCAACTGGGGATGAGCGGATACTCGGTAAGTGCAAGGATTATCCGTAGGGGTATTCAGGTGTCAAAGAAAAGCAAGGCAGTAAGCTCAAAGGATTCTCGGAACAACAGAGAGAATTTCGGGGTACCTTGTAATAACAAGATCAACTGGGAAACATTGTATGAATGGCGAGTATACGTGGTTATCCATAGGAGTTTATCGATGAAAGGGAATTGTAAAAGCGATGAACACAAGTTCTCGGGTTGTCAGCGGAGAGTATCTTCAGGGTCTTCACGTGCAACAGACGATCATCAGTAATAAGGGGCTCTCCGGGTGAAAGTGATAACGAGATCCTAATGTTAGATTTAGTAAAATCATTTAACCCGAATAGAAGAGAGATCAGAGTCCCAGAGTATAGGCAAGGAGTAAAAGATCCTAATACCACCCAATGGCGACGTGGGCCCGTAAGACACACAGCCATGTTAGTAAAAGTTTTTGAAATGTCTAGACTCGACTTCGGCCAAGGAGTTGGAAAGGGGGATTCCTACAGGCAGTTGGCTCTAATACCAACTTGTGACGCCCCCGATTTGACCGTACACTAATCATGCACGCAAATGTGTACGACCAAGATCAGGGACTCACGGGAAGATATCACAACACAACTCTAAAACATAAATAAGTCATACAAGCATCATAATACAAGCCAGGGGCCTCGAGGGCTCGAATACAAGTGCTCGATCACAGACGAGTCAGCGGAAGCCACAATATCTGAGTACAGACATAAGTTAAACAAGTTTGCCTTAAGAAGGCTAGCACAAAAGTAGCAACGATCGAAAAGGCAAGGCCTCCCGCCTGGGACCTCCTAACTACTCCTCGAAGCCGAACTCCATGTAGAATCATCCTCGGGATCTCTAGCTCCTGGACTCCAGCATCTGGTTGCGACAATCCGGTATAGAAAAAGGGAAAAGAGGGAGAAAAGCAACCGTGAGTACTCATCCAAAGTACTCGCAAGCAAGGAGCTACACTACATATGCATGGGTATATGTGTAAAGGGCCATATCAGTGGACTGAACTGCAGAATGCCAGAATAAAAGGGGGATAGCTAGTCCTGTCGAAGACTACGCTTCTGGACATCTCCATCTTGCAGCATGTAGAAGAGAGTAGATTGAAGTCCTCCAAGTAGCACCGCATAGCATAATCCTACCCGGCGATCCCCTCCTCGTCGCCCTGTTAGAGAGCGATCACCGGGTTGTATCTGGCACTTGGAAGGGTGTATTTTATTCAGTATCCAGTTCTAGTTGTCATAAGGTCAAGGTACAACTCCGGGTCGTCCTTTTACCGAGGGACACGGCTATTCGAATAGATAAACTTCCCTGCAGGGGTGCACCACATAACCCAACACGCTCGATCCCATTTGGCCGGACACACTTTCCTGGGTCATGCCCGGCCTCGTAAGATCAACACGTCGCAGCCCCACCTAGGCTCAACAGAGAGGTCAGCACGCCGGTCTAAACCTATGCGCGCAGGGGTCTGGGCCCATCGCCCTATGCACACCTGCACGTTGCGTACGCGGCCGGAAGCAGACCTAGCCCCCTTAATACAAGCGCGAGCTTACGGTCCAATGCGGCGCGCGCCACTCAGTCACTGACGTCAAAAGAGCTTCGGCTGATACCACGACGTCGGGATACCCATAACTACTCCCACGTAGATGGTTAGTGCGTATAGACCAAATGGCCAGACTCAGATCAAATACCAAGAACTCGTTAAGCGTGCTATGTATCCGCGAACGCCGACCAGGGCCAGGCCCACCTCTCTCCTAGGTGGTCTCAACCTGCCCTATCGCTCCGCCATAAAGTAACAGTCGGGGGCCGTCAGGAACCCAGGCCCACCTCTACCGGGATGGAGCCACCTGTCCTTTCAGCCCCCTCTTCAGAATCACTTGCGGGTACTCAACGAGCCGACCCGACTTTAGTCACCACATGTTTCATGTATATAGTATATAATATATACCCGTGATCACCTCCCGAAGTGATCACGGCCCAGTAGTATAGCATGGCAGACGGGCAAGAGTGTAGGGCCACTGATGGAACACTAGCATCCTATACTAAGGAGTAGGATAGCAGGTAAGGGTAACAACTGTAGCAACAATGACAGGCTATGCATCAGGATGGGATTAACGGAAAGCAGTAACATGCTACACTACTCTAATGCATGCAGTATAGAGAAAGAATAGGCGATATCTGGTGATCAAGGGGGGGCTTGCCTGGTTGCTCTGGCAAGAAGGAGGGGTCGTCAACTCCGTAGTCGAACTGGGCAGCACCAGTGTCGGTCTCGTAGTCTACCGGAGAGAAGAGGGGGAAGAAACAGTAAATACGGAGCAAACAAAGCATCACAAAACATAAGGAGGCAAAACGCGGTGCTAGGTATGCCCTAACGCAGTAGTAAGCGATACCAGTGAAGGGGGGAAACATCCGGGAAAATATCCCCGGTGTTTCACGTTTTCGGACAGATGAACCGAAGGTGAAATGTTGCAGGTTCACTATGCTAGGGACGTGTGGTGGACGAACGGACTGTGTATCTGGATTCGTCTCGTCGTTCTGAGCAACTTTCATGTTGAAAATATTTTAATCCGAGTTACGGATTAAAAGATATGATTTTCTAAAGATTTTATTAATTTCTGGAATTTCCTGGAATTAAATTAATTCGAAAATAATTTAAACGCTAAATGCTATGGGTACACAGAAGTGTACCCAGAGATGTTCATGTGTGGCTGACAAGGGGGCCCAGTTGACTGGGTCAACTGCCCAGTCGGCAGAGGCTGACTGGTGGGGCCAGGGGGCTGAGTCAGCATGTACAGTCAGCAATTTACCAGTCAACGTTGACTGGTCAACAGGGTCAGCGGGCCCCACATGTCATTGACTCCTACCTTTTAACAGGGTCTTGTTTTAATTTAATTTATCCTAATTAGTAGGTGGGGCCCTGCTGTTCGTGTCTATTAGAGGGTAGCTAGTTTGGCTAATTAGATTAGTTCCTAATCTAATCTGCTGGGGCCCGCGTGTCGGTGGCACGTGCTGCTCACGCACGAGCACACCCAGAGGCGGGGCGCCGGCGGTTGGCGAACGTGGCCTACGGCCACGGCGGAACGGCTCCGGTGAACCACGGCGGAGGGGCTCCGGGAAGCTACGAGAGCAGCGGCGGCTGGAGTCGTCGCGGGCGGGGCCAGCGGCAGGCAACACGGCCGGGCGGCACGGGCGGAGGCGGGGGCCCGACGGGAGCGGCGGCGGTGGGCACGCACAAGGATGGTGCGCGGGTCTGCGGGGACCGAGCGCGGCCACGGCGTTGGGACGGAGGGGGGAAGACGGACGGGGCCCGACGGGGAGCTCACCCCCGTTGAAGAGAAGAGGGCGGCGAGGCGCGGGGAGGACCGACGAAGGAGAGGCGGGGACGACGCGGTCCGGCGAGGGAGGTCCGAGAGGTGACGGGGTTCGGCGTCGATCGGCGCAGGTGGCGGCGGGACGCGCCGGGCGGCGGCGTCGCGACGTCGGGAGTGAGCGATGTGCGCCTACGTCGTGGAGGTCGGCGGCGCTAAGGGAGAGCGAGGGGAAGGGAGGTCGGGCGTGGAGGCGCCTGGCGGCGGGGGGAGGCGCCAGGGGCGCGATCCAGATGTGGATCGTGGGGGGGGGGGAACGGGGACCGTGGGGGAACGAGGTGGGAGTGGGGGTAGGTCGTGTGGGTAGTTAGGGTTTGGGGGGTGGGGGTTATCCAGTCGGGGTGGGCCAGCTGGGCCGCGTGGGTGGCCAGCTGGGCCAGTTGGCCCAGTTGGCCGGGGGGGTCCTTTTTTTTGTCTTTCTCTTTTCTTATTTTTGCTTTTTTTAGTTTCCTTTCCTTTTAGTTTTAGTAAATTACCAAAGTGACACCTAAATAGATTTTACAAATTATGCCACTGCCACAATAGTTTAATACTTATAACAATTTAGTTTTGAAAATGTTTATTATTTTTAAAGCATTTAAATAATTGTATTTGCTACTGTTTTATTCATTTTAGAGTATTTAAACATTTTATAAAAGTGTGGTTTCTCCACCATAATTACCTATGCAATATTTGGTTCACTCCGAACATTTTAGTTTTAATATTTGAAAACTTTTATTGTTTGCTTTTATTTAAATTTTGAATTTGTTTCAGTTCTGAACTATCGAGAGTTTATCAACAATAACCGCGATGACATGGCATCATTAGCGGGGGATCACTGTAGCTTAATTATCCGGGCGTCACACTCTCGGACAATCGGAGTGACAAATCCTAATCTTGGTCTATGCCAACTCAACAAACACCATCGGAGACACCTGTAGAGCATCTTTATGATCACCCAGTTACATTGTGACGTTTGATAGCACACTAAGTGTTCCTCCGGTATTCGGGAGTTGCATAATCTCATAGTCATAGGAACATGTATAAGTCATGAAGAAAGCAATAGCAACAAACTAAACGATCATTATGCTAAGCTAACAGATGGGTCTTGTCCATCACATCATTCTCTAATGATGTGATCCCGTTCATCAAATGACAACACATGTCTGTGTCTAGGAAACTTAACCATCTTTGATTAACGAGCTAGTCAAGTAGAGGCATACCAGGGACACTCTGTTTGTCTATGTATTCACACATGTACTAAGTTTCCGGTTAATAAAATTCTAGCATGAATAATAAACATTTATCATGATAAAAGGAAATATAAATAACAACTTTATTATTGCCTCTAGGGCATATTTCCTTTAGTCTCCCACTTGCACTAGAGTCAATAATCTATTTCACATTGTCATGTGATTTCACACCAATAGTTCACATCTTTATGTGATTAGTTCACATCTCCATGTGACTAATACCCTAAGGGTTTACTAGAGTCAATAATCTAGTTCACATCACTATGTGATTAACACCCAAAGAGTGATCATGTTTTGCTTGTGAGAGAAGTTTAGTCAACGGGTCTGCCACATTCAGAGCCATATGTATTTTGCAAATTTTCTATGTCTACAATGCTCTGCACGGAGCTACTCTAGCTAATCGCTCTCACTTTCAATATGTATCCAGATTGAGACTTAGAGTCATCTGGATCAGTGTCAAAGCTTGCATCGACGTAACCTTTTACAACAAACTTTTTGTCACTTCCATAACCGAGAAACATGTCCTTATTCCACTAAGGATAATTTTGACCCCAGTGATCCACTCATGGATCTCTATTGTACCCTCTTGCCAAACTCATGGTCAGGTACACAATAGGTCTGGTACACAACATAGCATACTTTATAGAACCTATGACTGAGGCATAGGGAATGACTTCTCATTCTCTTTCTATTTTCTGCCGTGGTCGGGTTTTGAGTCTTTACTCAACTTCACACCTTGCAACACAGGCAAGAACTCCTTCTTTGACTGTTCCATTTTGAACTACTTCAAAAACTTGTCAAGGTATGTACTCATTTGAAAACAATTATCAAGCGTCTTGATCTATCTCTATAGATCTTGATGCTTAATATGTAAGTAGCTTCACCGAGGTCTTTCTTTGAAAAAATCCTTTCAAACACTCCTTTATGCTTTCCAGAAATTTCTACATTATTTCCGATCAACAATATGTCTTTCACATATATTTATCAGAAATGTTGTAGTGCTCCCACTCACTTTATTGTAAATACAGGCTTCACCACAAGTCTGTATAAAAGTATATGCTTTGATCACACTATCAAAGCATATATTCCAACTCTGAGATGCTTGCACCAGTCCATAAATGGATCGCTAGAGCTTGCACACTTTGCTAGCACCTTTTGGATCGACAAAACCTTCTGGTTGCATCATATACAACTCTTCTTTAAGATATCCATTAAGGAATGCAGTTTTGACATCCATTTGCCAAATTTCATAATCATAAAATGCGGCAATTGCTAACATGATTCGGACGGACTTAAGCATCGCTACGGGTGAGAAGGTCTCATCATAGTCAACTCCTTGAACTTGTCAAAAGCCTTTCGCAACAAGTCAAGCTTTGTAAACAGTAACATTACCGTCATCGTCAGTCTTCTTCTTGAAGATCCATTTATTCTCTATGGCTTGCCGATCATCGGGCAAGTCAACCAAAGTCCACACTTTGTTCTCATACATGGATCCCATCTCAGATTTCATGGACTCAAGCCATTTCGCGGAATCTGGGCTCATCATCGCTTCCTCATAGTTCGTAGGTTCGTCATGGTCCAGTAACATGACTTCCAGAACAGGATTACCATACCACTCTGGTGCGGATCTTACTCTGGTTGACCTACGAGGTTCGGTAGTAACTTGATCAGAAGTTTCATGATCATCGTCATTAGCTTCCTCGCTAATTGGTGTAGGAATCACTGGAGCTGATTTCTGTGATGAACTACTTTCCAATAAGGGAGCAGGTACAATTACCTCATCAACTTCTACTTTCCTCCCACTCACTTCTTTCGAGAGAAACTCCTTCTCTAGAAAGGATCCATTCTTAGCAATGAATATCTTGCCTTCAGATCTGTGATAGAAGGTTTACCCAAAACTCTCCTTTGGGTATCCTATGAAGACACATTTCTCCAATTTGGGTTTGAGCTTATCAGGTTGAAACTTTTTCACATAAGCATCGCAACCCCAAACTTTAAGAAATGACAGCTTAGGTTTCTAGCTAAACCACAGTTCATACGGTGACATCTCAATGGATTTTTAGACGGTGCCCTGTTTAACGTGAATGCAGCTGTCTCTAATGCATAACCCCAAAATGATAGTGGTAGATCAGTAAGAGACATCATAGATCACACCAAATCTAATAAAGTATGGTTACGATGTTCGGACACACCATTACGCTGTGGTGTTCCAGGTGGCATGAGTTGCGAAACTATTCCACATTGTTTCAAATGAAGACCAAACTCATAACTCAAATATTCATCTCCACGGTCAGATCGTAGAAATTTATTTTCTTGTTACGATGATTTTCCACTTCACTCTGAAATTCTTTGAACTTTTCAAATGTTTCAGACTTATGTTTCATCAAGTAGATATACCTATATCTGCTCAAATCATCTGTGAAGGTCAGAAAAACACGATACCCGCTGCGAGCCTCAACACTCATTGGACCGCATACATCAATATGTATTATTTCCAATAAGTCAGTTGCTCGCTCCATTGTTCCGGAGAACGGAGTCTTAGTCATCTTGCCCATGAGGCATGGTTCGCAAGCATCAAGTGATTCATAATCAAGTGATTCCAAAAGTCCATCAGCATGGAGTTTCTTCATGCGCTTTACACCAATATGACCTAAACAGCAGTGCCACATATAAGTTGCACTATCATTATTGACTTTGCATCTTTTGGCTTCAATATTATGAATATGTGTATCACTACGATCGAGATTCAATAAACCATTTATATTGAGTGTATGACCATAGAAGGTTTTATTCATGTAAATAGAACAACAATTATTCTTTGACTTAAATGAATAACCGTATTGCAATAAACATGATCCAATCATATTCATGCTCAACGCAAACACCAAATAACATTTATTTTAGGTTCAACACTAATCCCAAAGGTAAAGGGAGTGCGCGATGGTGATGTTATCAACCTTGGAATCACTTCCAACTCACGTCATTACCTCGCCCTTAACTAGTCTCTGTTTATTTTTCAACTCCCGTTTTGAGTTACTACTCTTAGCAACTAAACCAGTATCAAATACTGAGGGGTTGCTATAAACACTAGTAAAGTACACATCAATAACATGTATATCAAATATACCTTTGTTCACTTTGCCATCCTTCTTATCCGCCAAGTATCTAGGGCGGTTCCACTTGTAGTGACCATTTCCTTTGCAGTAGAAGCACTCAGTTTCAGGCTTGGGTCCATTTTTGGGCTTCTTCATAGGAGTGGCAACTTGCTTGCCATTCTTCTTGAAGTTCCCTTTCTTTCCCTTGCCCTTTTACTTGAAACTAGTGGTCTTGTCAACCATCAACACTTAATGCTTTTCTTGATTTCTACCTTCGCTGATTTCAGCATCGCGAAGAGCTCGGAAATCATTTTCGTCATCCTTACATATTATAGTTCATCACGAAGTTCTACTAACTGTTGGGTAACGTAGTAATTTCAAAATTTTCCTACGCACACGCAAGATCATGGTGATGCATAGCAACGAGAGGGGAGAGTGTTGTCCACGTACCCTCGTAGACCGATAGCGGAAGCGTTATCACAACGCGGTTGATGTAGTCGTACGTCTTCACGATCCGACCGATCAAGTACCGAACGTACGGCACCTCCGAGTTCTACACACGTTCAGCTCGATGACGTCCCTCGAACTCCGATCCAGCCGAGTGTTGAGGGAGAGTTTCGTCAGCACGACGGCGTGGTGACGATGATGATGTTCTACCGACGCAGGGCTTCGCCTAAGCTCCGCAACGATATTATCGAGGTGTAATTTGGTGGAGGAGGGCACCGCACAAGGCTAAGAGATCAATAGATCAATTGTTGTGTCTCTGGGGTGCCCCCTGCCCCCGTATATAAAGGAGCAAGGGGGAGGCAGCCGGCCAAGGGGAGAGGCGCGCCATAGGGGGGAGTCCTATTCTCACCGGGAGTAGGACTCCTCCTTTCCTTGTGGGAGTAGGAGAAGGGAAGGGGGAAGGAGAAAGAAGGAAGGGTGCGCCCCCCTTCCCTAGTCCAATTCGGACCAGACCATGGGGAGGGGTGCGGCCACCTTTTGAGGCCTTTCTCTCCTTTCCCGTATGCCCCATTAAGGCCCAATACGAATTCCCGTAACTCTCCGGTACTCCGAAAAATACACGAATCACTCGGAACCTTTCCGAAGTCTGAATATAGTCGTCCAATATATCGATTTTTACGTCTCGACCATTTCGAGACTCCTCGTCATATCCCCGATCTCATCCGGGACTCCGAACTCCTTTGGTACATCAAAACTCAATAAAACTGTCATCATAACGTTAAGCGTGCGGACCCTACGGGTTCGAGAACTATGTAGACATGACCGAGACACGTCTCCGGTCAATAACCAATAGCGGGACCTGGGTGCCCATATTGGCTCCCACATATTCTACGAAGATCTTTATCGGTCAGACCGCATAACAACATACGTTGTTCCCTTTTGTCACCGGTATGTTACTTGCCCGAGATTTGATCGTCGGTATCTCGATACCTAGTTCAATCTCGTTACTGGCAAGTCTCTTTACTCGTTCCGTAATACATCATCCCGCAACTAACTCATTAGTCACAATGCTTGCAAGGCTTATAGTGATGTGCATTACCGAGTGGGCCCAGAGATACCTCTCCGACAATCGGAGTAACAAATCCTAATCTCGAAATACGCCAACCCAACAAGTACCTTTGGAGACACCTGTAGAGCACCTTTATAATCACCCAGTTACGTTGTGACGTTTGGTAGCACACAAAGTGTTCCTCCGGTAAACGGGAGTTGCATAATCTCATAGTCATAGGAACATGTATAAGTCATGAAGAAAGCAATAGCAACATACTAAACGATCGGGTGCTAAGCTAACGGAATGGGTCAAGTCAATCACGTCATTCTCCTAATGAGGTGATCCCGTTAATCAAATGACAACTCATGTCTATGGCTAGGAAACATAACCATCTTTGATTAATGAGCTAGTCAAGTAGAGGCATACTAGTGACACTCTGTTTGTCTATGTATTCACACATGTATTATGTTTCCGGTTAATACAATTCTAGCATGAATAATAAACATTTATCATGATATAAGGAAATATATAATACTTTATTATTGCCTCTAGGGCATATTTCCTTCAGTCTCCCACTTGCACTAGAGTCAATAATCTAGTTCACATCGCCATGTGATTTGACATCAATAATTCACATCACCATGTGATTAACACCCATAGTTCACATCTCTATGTGACCAACACTCAAAGGGTTTACTAGAGCCAATAATCTAGTGCACATCGCTATGTGATTAACACCCATAGTTCACATCTCTATGTGACCAACACTCAAAGGGTTTACTAGAGTCAATAATCTAGTTCACATCGCCATGTGATTAACACCCAAAGAGTACTAAGGTGTGATCATGTTTTGATTGTGAGATAATTTTAGTCAACGGGTCTGTCACATTCAGATCCGTAAGTATTTTGCAAATATCTATGTCTACAATGCTCTGCACAGAGTTACTCTAGCTAATTGCTCCCACTTTCAATATGTATCTAGACCGAGACTTGGAGTCATCTAGATTTAGTGTCAAAACTTGCATCGACGTAACCTTTTACGATGAACCTTCTGTGACTTCCATAATCGAGAAACATATCCTTATTCCACTAAGGATAATTTTGACCGTTGTCCAGTGATCTACTCCTAGATCACTATTGTACTCCCTTGCCAAAATCAGTGTAGGGTATACAATAGATCTGGTACACAGCATAGCATACTTTACAGAACCTATGACCGAGGCATAGGGAATGACTTTCATTCTTTTTCTATCTTCTGCCGTGGTCGGGCTTTGAGTTTTACTCAATTTCCCACCTTGTAATACAGGCAAGAAACTCTTTCTTTGACTTTTCCATTTTGAACCACTTCAAAATCTTGTTAAGGTATGTACTCATTGAAAAAAACTTATCAAGCGTCTTGATCTATCTCTATAGATCTTGATGCTCAATATGTAAGCAGCTTCACCGAGGTCTTTCTTTGAAAAACTCCTTTCAAACACTCCTTTATGCTTTGCAGAATAATTCTACATTATTTCCGATCAACAATATATCATTCACATATACTTATCAGAAATGCTGTAGTGCTCCCACTCACTTTCTTGTAAATACAGGCTTCACCGCAAGTCTGTATAAAACTATATCCTTTGATCAACTTATCAAAGCGTATATTCCAACTCCGAGATGCTTGCACCAGTCCATAGATGGATCGCTGGAGCTTGCATATTTTGTTAGCACCTTTAGGATTGACAAAACCTTCTGGTTGCATCATATACAACTCTTCTTTAATAAATCCATTAAGGAATGTAGTTTTGTTTATCCATTTGCCAGATTTCATAAAATGCGGCAATTGCTAACATGATTCGGACAGACTTAAGCATAGATACGAGTGAGAAACTCTCATCGTAGTCAACACCTTAAACTTGTCGAAAACCTTTTGCGACAATTCTAGCTTTGTAGATAGTAACACTACTATCAGCGTCCGTCTTCCTCTTGACGATCCATTTATTCTCAATTGCTTGCCGATCATCGAGCAAGTCAACCAAAGTCCACACTTTGTTCTCATACATGGATCTCATCTCAGATTTCATGGCCTCAAGCCATTTTGCGGAATCTGGGATCACCATTGCTTCTTCATAGTTCGTAGGTTCGTCATTGTCAAATAACATGACCTCCAGAACAGGATTACCGTACCACTCTGGTGTGGATCTCACTCTGGTTTACCTACGAGGTTTGGTAGTAACTTGATCTGAAGTTACATGATCATCATCATTAACTTCCTCACTAATTGGTGTAGGAGTCACAGGAACAGATTTCTGTGATGAACTACTTTCCAATAAGGAAGCAGGTACAGTTACCTCATCAAGTTCTACTTTCCTCCCACTCACTTCTTTCGAGAGAAACTCCTTCTCTAGAAAGGATCCATCTTTAGCAACGAATGTCTTGCCTTCGGATCTGTGATAGAAGGTGTACCCAACTGTCTCCTTTGGGTATCCTATGAAGACACATTTCTCCGATTTGGGTTTTGAGCTTATCAGGATGAAACTTTTTCACATAAGCATCGCAACCCCAAAATTTTAAGAAACGACAACTTTGGTTTCTTGCTAAACCTCAGTTCATAAGGCGTCGTCTTAACGGATTTTGATGGTGCCCTATTTAACGTGAATGCAGCTGTCTCTAATGCATAACCCCAAAATGATAGTGATAGATCGGTAAGATACATCATATATCGCACCATATCTAATAAAGTATGATTACGACATTCGGACACACCATTACACCGTGGTGTTCCAGGTGGCGTGAGTAGTGAAACTATTTCACATTGTTTTAACTGAAGGCCAAACTCGTAACTCAAATACTCTTCTCTACGATCAGATCGTAGAAACTTTATTTTTCTTGTTACGATGATTTTCCACTTCACTCTGAAATTATATGAACTTTCAAATGTTTCAAACTTATGTTTCATTAAGTAGATATACCCATATCTGCTCAAATCATCTGTGAAGGTGAGAAAATAATGATATCCGCCACGAGCCTCAATATTCATTGGACCACATACACCTGTATGTATGACTTCCAACAAATCTGTTGCTCTCTCCATAGTTCCGGAGAACGGCGTTTTAGTCATCTTGCCCATGAGGCATGGTTCGCAAGCATCAAGTGATTCATAATCAATTGATTCCAAAATCCCATCAGTATGGAGTTTCTTCATGCCTTTTACACCAATATGACCTAAACGGCAGTGCCACAAATAAGTTGCACTATCATTATTAACTTTGCATCTTTTGGCTTCATTATTATGAATATGTGTGTCACTACGATCGAGATCCAACAAACCATTTTCGTTGGTGTGTATGACCATAGAAGGTTTTTATTCATATAAACAGAACAACAATTGTTCTCTAACTTAAATGAATAACCGTATTGCAATAAACATGATCAAATCATATTCCTGCTCAACGCAAACACCAAATAACACTTATTTAGTTTCAACACTAATCCCGAAAGTATAGGGAGTGTGCGATGATGATCATATCAATCTTGGAACTACTTCCAACACACATCGTTACCTCTCCTTTTACTAGTCTCTGTTTATTCTGCAACTCCCGTTTCGAGTTACTACTCTTTAGCAACTGAACCAGTATCAAATACTGAGGGGTTGCTATAAACACTAGTAAGTACACATCAATAACATGTATATCCAATATACCTTTGTTCACTTTGCCATCCTTCTTATCCACCAAATACTTGGGGCAGTTTCGCCTCCAGTGACCAGTCCCTTTGCAGTAGAAGCACTTAGTCTCATGCTTAGGTACAGACTTGGGCTTCTTCACTTGAGTAGCAACTTGCTTGCCGTTCTTTTTGAAGTTCCCCTTCTTTCCCTTTGCCCTTTTCTTGAAACTAGTGGTCTCGTCAACCATCAACACTTGAAGTGATCTCGTCAACCATCAACACTTGATGTTTTTCTTGATTTCTACCTTCGTCGATTTCAGCATCACAAAGAGCTCGGGAATTACTTTCGTCATCCCTTGCATACTATAGTTCATCACGAAGTTCTACTAACTTGGTGATGGTGACTAGAGAATTCTGTCAATCACTATTTTATCTGGAAGATAAACTCCCACTTGATTCAAGCGATTGTAGTACCCAGACAATCTGAGCACATGCTCACTACTTGAGCGATTCTCCTCCATCTTTTAGCTATAGAACTTGTTGGAGACTTCATATCTCACAACTCTGGTATTTTCTTGAAATATTAACTTCAACTCCTGGAACATCTCATATGGTCCATGACGTTCAAAACGTCTTTGAAGTCCCGATTCTAAGCCGTTAAGCATGGTGCACTAAACTATCAAGTAGTCATCATATTGAGCTAGCCAAACGTTCATAACGTCTGCATCTGCTCCTGCAATAGGTTTGTCACCTAGCGGTGCATCAAGGACATAATTCTTCTGTGCAGCAATGAGGATAATCCTCAGATCACGGATCCAATCCGCATCTTTGCTACTAACATCTTTCAACATAATTTTTCTCTAGGAACATATCAAAAATAAACACAGGGAAGCAACAACGCGAGCTATTGATCTACAACATAATTTGCAAAATACTATCAGGACTAAGTTCATGATAAATTTAAGTTCAATTAATCATATTACTTAAGAACTCCCACTTAGATAGACATCCCTCTAATCCTCTAAGTGATCACGTGAACCATATCAAATAAACCATGTCCGATCATCACGTGAGATGGAGTAGTTTCAACGGTGAACATCACTATGTTGATCATATCTACTATATGATTCACGCTCGACCTTTCGGTCTCCGTGTTCCGAGGCCATATCTGTTATATGCTAGGCTCGTCAAGTTTAACCTGAGTATTCCGCGTGTGCAACTGTTTTGCACCCGTTGTATTTGAACGTAGAGCCTATCACACCCGATCATCACGTGGTGTCTCAGCACGAAGAACTTTCGCAACGGTGCATACTCAGGGAGAACACTTATACTTTGATAATTTAGTGAAGGATCATCTTATAATGCTACCGTCAAACAAAGCAAGATAAGATGCATAAAGGATTAACATCACATGCAATCAATATAAGTGATATGATATGGCCATCATCATCTTGTGCTTGTGATCTCCATCTCCGAAGCACCGTGCTTGTGATCTCCATCTCCGAAGCACCGTCATGATCACCATCGTCACCGGCGCGATACCTTGATCTCCATCGTAGCATCGTTGTCGTCTCGTCAATCTTATGCTTCTACGACTATCGCTACCGCTTAGTGATAAAGTAAAACTATTACATGGTGATTGCATCTCATACAATAAAGCGACAACTATATGGCTCCTGCCAGTTGCCGATAACTCGGTTACAAAACATGATCATCTCATACAACACATTATATCACATCATGTCTTGACCATATCACATCACAACATGCCCTGCAAAAACAAGTTAGACGTCCTCTACTTTGTTGTTGCAAGTTTTACGTGGCTGCTACGGGCTTAGCAAGAACCGTTCTTACCTACGCATCAAAACCACAACGATAGTTTGTCAAGTTGGTGATGTTTTAACCTTCGCAAGGACCGGGCGTAGCCACACTCGGTTCAACTAAAGTGAGAGAGACAGACACCCGCCGGTCACCTTTAAGCAACGAGTGCTCGCAACGGTGAAACCAGTCTCGCGTAAGCGTACGCGTAATGTCGGTCCGGGCCGCTTCATCTCACAATACCGCTGAACCAAAGTATGACATGCTAGTAAGCAGTATGACTTATATCGCCCACAACTCACTTGTGTTCTACTCGTGCATAGCATCAACGCATAAAACCAGGCTCGGATGCCACTGTTGGGTAACGTAGTAATTTCAAAATTTTCCTACGCAAACGCAAGATCATGGTGATGCATAGCAACGAGAGGGGAGAGTGTTGTCCACGTACCCTCGTAGACCGATAGCGGAAGCGTTATCACAACGCGGTTGATGTAGTCGTACGTCTTCACGATCCGACCGATCAAGTACCGAACGTACGGCACCTCCGAGTTCTACACACGTTCAGCTCGATGACGTCCCTCAAACTCTGATCCAGCCGAGTGTTGAGGGAGAGTTTCGTCAGCACGACGGCGTGGTGACGATGATGATGTTCTACCGACGCAGGGCTTCGCCAAAGCTCCGCAACGATATTATCGAGGTGTAATTTGGTGGAGGGGGGCACCGCACACGGCTAAGAGATCAATAGATCAATTGTTGTGTCTCTGGGGTGCCCCCTGCCCCCGTATATAAAGGAGCAAGGGGGAGGCAGCCGGCCAAGGGGAGAGGCGCGCCATAGGGGGGAGTCCTATTCTCACCGGGAGTAGGACTCCTCCTTTCCTTGTGGGAGTAGGAGAAGGGAAGGGGGAAGGAGAAAGAAGGAAGGGTGCGCCCCCCTTCCCTAGTCCAATTCGGACCAGACCATGGGGAGGGGTGCGGCCACCTTTTGAGGCCTTTCTCTCCTTTCCCGTATGCCCCATTAAGGCCCAATACGAATTCCCGTAACTCTCCGGTACACCGAAAAATACACGAATCACTCGGAACCTTTCCGAAGTCTGAATATAGTCGTCCAATATATCGATTTTTACGTCTCGACCATTTCGAGACTCCTCGTCATATCCCCGATCTCATCCGGGACTCAGAACTCCTTCGGTATATCAAAACTCAATAAAACTGTCATCATAACGTTAAGCGTGCGGACCCTACGGGTTCGAGAACTATGTAGACATGACCGAGACACGTCTCCGGTCAATAACCAATAGCGGGACCTGGATGCCCATATTGGCTCCCACATATTCTACGAAGATCTTTATCGGTCAGACCGCATAACAACATACGTTGTTCCCTTTTGTCACCGGTATGTTACTTGCCCGAGATTTGATCGTCGGTATCTCGATACCTAGTTCAATCTCGTTACTGGCAAGTCTCTTTACTCGTTCCGTAATACATCATCCCGCAACTAACTCATTAGTCACAATGCTTGCAAGGCTTATAGTGATGTGCATTACCGAGTGGGCCCAGAGATACCTCTCCGACAATCGGAGTGACAAATCCTAATCTCGAAATACGCCAACCCAACAAGTACCTTTGGAGACACCTGTAGAGCACCTTTATAATCACCCAGTTACGTTGTGACGTTTGGTAGCACACAAAGTGTTCCTCCGGTAAACGGGAGTTGCATAATCTCATAGTCATAGGAACATGTATAAGTCATGAAGAAAGCAATAGCAACATACTAAACGATCGGGTGCTAAGCTAACGGAATGGGTCAAGTCAATCACGTCATTCTCCTAATGAGGTGATCCCGTTAATCAAATGACAACTCATGTCTATGGCTAGGAAACATAACCATCTTTGATTAATGAGCTAGTCAAGTAGAGGCATACTAGTGACACTCTGTTTGTCTATGTATTCACACATGTATTATGTTTCCGGTTAATACAATTCTAGCATGAATAATAAACATTTATCATGATATAAGGAAACATATAATACTTTATTATTGCCTCTAGGGCATATTTCCTTCACTAACTTGGTGATAGTGACTAGAGAACTCTGTCAATCACTATCTTATCTGGAAGATTAACTCCCACTCGATTCAAGCGATTGTAGTACTCAGACATTCTTAGCACATGCTCACTGGTTGAGCTATTCTCCTCCATCTTGTAGGCAAAATACTTATCACGGGTCTCATACCTCTCGACTCGGGCATGAGTCTGAAATACAAATTTCAGCTCTTGGAACATCTTATATTTTCCGTGGCATTCAAAACGTTTTTGAAGTCCCGGTTCTAAGCCGTAAAGCATGGTGCACTAAACTATCAAGTAGTCATCATACCGAGCTTTGCCAAACGTTCATAACATCTGCATCTGCTCCTACAATAGGTCCGTCACCTAGCGGTGCATCAAGGACATAATTCTTCTGTGCACCAATGAGTATAATCCTCATATCACGGACCTAGTCCGCATCATTGCTACTATCATCTTTCAACATAGTTTTTCTCTAGATATCCCTCTAATCATCTAAGTGATCACGTCATCCATATCAACTAAACCATGTCCGATCATCATGTGAGATGGAGTAGTTTTCAATGGTGAACATCACTATGTTGATCATATCTACTATATGATTCACGCTCGACCTTTCGGTCTCAGTGTTCCGAGGCCATATCTGCATATGCTAGGCTCGTCAAGTTTAACCCGAGTATTTTGCGTGTGCAAAACTGGCTTGCACCCATTGTATGTGAACGTAGAGCTTATCACACCCGATCATCACATGGTGTCTCGGCACGACGAACTGTCGCAACGGTGCATACTCAGGTAGAACACGTGTACCTTGAAATTTTAGTGAGAGATCATCTTATAATGCTACCGCCGTACTAAGAAAAATAAGATGCATAAAGGATAAACATCACATGCAATCAATATAAGTGATATGATATGGCCATCATCATCTTGTGCCTTTGATCTCCATCTCCAAAGCACCGTCATGATCACCATCGTCACCGGCTTGACACCTTGATCTCCATCGAAGCATCGTTGTCGTCTCGCCAACTATTGCTTCTACGACTATCGCTACCGCTTAGTGATAAAGTAAAGCAATTACATGGCGATTGCATTTCATACAATAAAGCGACAACCATATGGCTCCTGCCAGTTTCCGATAACTGTTACAAAACATGATCATCTCATACAACAAACTATATATCATCACGTCTTGACCATATCACATCACAGCAAGCCCTGCAAAAACAAGTTAGACGTCCTCTACTTTGTTGTTGCAAGTTTTACGTGGCTGCTATGGGCTTAGCAAGAACCGTTCTTGCCTACGCATCACAAACCACAACGATTTTTTTGACTGGTGACTGTAGGGAAAACCCCCCACAACATTCAACATTTATTCATAATGTAAAAATACAATGTACATGGATTACAAGGGGTAATCAAAAAGGAAGAAAAGAAACTAAACTAAGAAGTTAGCTTACAAAACCTCATGAACGTAGAAATGAAATCCATCTTAACAGCTCCTCCTTATATCTTTGCTTGACTCTGTGCTGCATGAGTGTGATATCATGGATGAAGGCACTCCTCCATCTATTAAAACTCTGTCTCTCATATCTGAACACTCTTGCATTCCTCATTATCCAAATGTTCCAGCAAGCAACAAAAACAACCTCAGTAAAGAAAGGTTTTGCAAAATCTTGCTTAGCTTGCATCACAATAGTGGACATGTCATCCCCAGGTGGCCATGAGATTTGGAGATAATTCCATATTCTCCGACTGGAATTACATTCAAAGAATAAGTGATTCCTCGTCTCACGTGTCAACAGGGGACAAAAGCACACAATTAACCCCATCATCCAAATGCCAGTGCCTTCTTTCAACCATATGTTTAGTGTTCAGCCTATCCATAATTAGCATCCAGGCAAACACTTTTATTTTCATTGTGCAGGAAGATCTCCATATCCACAAAAGGAGAGGATTGAAAGACATGGCTGAATGCATGAAAGAATAAAACAACTTGGGCTTGAAGGTATGACAAGTCCCCTGCCAGTACCAAATGTCATTTGCATCCACTTCCCTATTGCAATTGGCCATCAGATTCTGCACTGTCATACACTCCTGGTATGCCTGTGCAGATAAAGGTAAGTGTAACATCTGGGTGATATCCTATGATTGGAAAGCCTCAGAAACTATAAGCCAGGATCTTTCACATAGGAAAAGAGCCTTGGAAATCTTGTTCGCAATGGGGCCACTGAGTCATCAATCTTCCACTTATCAGACCAAAACAAAGTTGAGTTCCCAGAATTGATTTGTACCCAAGTTGTGTTTCTAAAATGATCCAGCAATTTACAAATATCCTTCCACCAAAAAGAACCACAGCTATCAGTCCCCTGAGGTACAGAAGAATGATAATATGTATCCCAAATAAGTGAGACCCATGGCAGATCCATCCTATTTAACAATTTATGCAAATGCTTAAGCAAAAGAGCCATGTTCTGTACGCCGAGGTTTAAGATGCACAGTCCACCTTTATTTTTGGGCCTACAAATTAGGTCCCAAGCTGCCAAGGATGGTGAGGGATCATCTCTATGCTTTATCCATAAGCACTGCCTTTGTATTCTCTCCAACTGCTTTAAAATCCCAACAGGAACTAGTAAGCTGCCTAGATAGAAGATGAGCATGGAAGATAGGGCAGAATTCAAAAACTGGAGTCTTTCCCCCTGATTTTTCGTCAAGTGTGCTGTTTTAACCTTCAACAAGGACCGGGCGTAGTCACACTCGATTCAACTAAAGTTGGAGAAACAGACACCCACTAGCCACCTGTGTGCAAAGCATGGCGGTAGAACCAGTCTCATGAACGCGGTCATGTAATGTCGGTCTGGGCCGCTTCATCCAATAATACCGCCGAATCAAAGTATGACATGCTGGTAAGTAGTATGACTATTATCGCCCACAACTCTTTGTGTTCTACTCGTGCATATAACATCTACGCATAGACCTGGATCGGATGCCACTGTTGGCGAACGTAGTTTTTCAAAATTTCCTACGATCATGCAAGATCTATCGAGGAGAAGCATAGCAACGAGCGGGGAGAGTGTGTCCACGTACCCTCGTAGACCGAAAGCGGAAGCGTTAAGTAACGCGGTTGATGTAGTCGAACGTCTTCGAATCCAACCGATCAAGTACCGAACGCACGACACCTCCGCGATCTGCACACGTTCAGCTCGGTGACGTCCCTCGAACTCTAGATCCAGCTGAGGCCGAGGGAGAGTTCCGTCAGCACGACAGTGTGGTGACGGTGATGATGAAGTTACCGGCTTAGGGCTTCGCCTAAGCACTACGACGATATGACCGAGGTGTGTAACTGTAGAGGGGGGCACCGCACACGGTTAAGACAAATCTTGAGTGCCTTTGGGGTGCTCCCCTCCCCCGTATATAAAGCAGGGAGGGAGGAGGCGGCCGGCCTAGGGGGCGTGCAAAGCATAGGGAGTCCTACTAGGACTCCCAAGTCCTAGTAGGATTCCCTTTCCTATTCGGAGTAGGAGAGAAGGAAAGAGAGGGGGAGGGAGAAGGAAAGGGAGGGGTTGCGCCCCCACCCCTTGTCCAATTCGGTTTGGGTAGAGGGGAGGCGCGCGCCACCTCTTGGCCCATCTCCTCTCTCTCCACTAAAGCCCAATAAGGCCCATTACTTCTCCTGGTGAATTCCCGTAACTCCCCGGTGCTCCGAAAAATACCCGAATCACTCGGAACCTTTCCGATGTCCGAATATAGCCTTCCAATATATGAAGCATTACCTCTCGACCATTTCGAGACTCCTCGTCATGTCCGTGATCTCATCCGTGACTCCGAACAAACTTCGGTACATCAAATCACATAACTCATAATACAAATCCTCATCGAACTTTAAGCGTGCGGACCCTATGGGTTCGAGAACTATGTAGACATGACCGAGACACATCTCCGGTCAATAACCAATAGCGGAAACTGGATGCTCATATTGGCTCCCACATATTCTACGAAGATCTTTATCGGTCAAACCGCATAACAACATACGTTGTTCCCTTTGTCATCGTTATGTTACTTGCCCGAGATTCGATCGTCGGTATCATCATACCTAATTCAGTCTCGTTACCGGCAAGTCTTCTTTACTCGTTCTGTAATGCATCATCCCGCAACTAACTCATTAGTCACATTGCTTGCAAGGCTTATAGTGATGTGCATTACCGAGAGGGCCAGAGATATCTCTCCGACAATCGGAGTGACAAATCCTAATCTTGATCTATGCCAACTCAACAAACACCATTGGAGACACCTGTAGAGCATCTTTATGATCACCCAGTTACGTTGTGACGTTTGATAGCACACTAAGTGTTCCTCCGGTATTTGGGAGTTGCATAATCTCATAGTCATAGGAACATGTATAAGTCATGAAGAAAGCAATAGCAATAAACTAAACAATCATTATGCTAAGCTAATGGATGGGTCTTGTCCATCACATCATTCTCTAATGATGTGACCCCGTTCATCAAATGACAACACATGTCTATGGCTAGGAAACTTAACCATCTTTGATTAACGAGCTAGTCAAGTAGAGGCATACTAGGGACACTCTGTTTGTCTATGTATTCACACATGTACTAAGTTTCCGGTTAATACAATTCTAGCATGAATAATAAACATTTATCATGATATAAGGAAATATAAATAACAACTTTATTATTGCCTCTAGGGCATATTTCCTTCACTTAGCCCCCGTTTAAAATTTCCTACATCACATCAATATTAGTCGGTTGGGGATAGGACGGTAATATCGCATACACCGAATATTTGCCGACGAGAGTTTGCTTTTGGCGCCCATCGTGTATGAATTGGGGAGGGAGTCGATTTTGGCCGAGGAGACACTGTGTTTTGGCGCCCACCGTGTATGAATCCGGGTGAGAGGCGGTTATGTCACCTTTGAGTGAAATTACAAACCTACCCCTATCAAAACCTATAGAAATATAGCCGATAGGCTTTGCGTGTCAGGGATAGGCAGTAATTTCCATCTCGTGGATTTTGGTTTCGGGCGGTTACTGCGACTTTCCGCGCTTCGTTCAAATTTTTGCAAAGCAAGAGTGCACGTTTACCGTGCCAACTCAATTCGAATCCAGTTTGTATTCTATTTTTGTTTGGGGAGGATCCATTTTCGATTGGAATAAAATTCTATATACATCATTTTTTATATATACTTTCAAAAGCACAACAAAGAATTCAGCTCATTTATATGTATATAATATGATTTACAAATACAATGATCTCAAAATCATAAGGTTGAATTCAAAAAAAATTAAAACAAATTATGTTCTACTAAAATGTATGGATCAGTAATATCTACATATTAAATAACATAGATGAACGTGAATTCATATGAGTATGCATGTTTGATAGATCAATTTTGGTTCGAGTATGAATTACATGTATTATCATCTCGAATTCAAATATTTGAATCCCTTTTATGTTGACTCCTTTCACGCCCATCTCTCTCGCATGCTCCTTCATGTAGCTATCATTCTCTTTTCTCCAGCTCACCCGCACGCTCACTTCATGTTTCTCCTATCTTTGCAAACATGGTCTCTCGACGTCTCCCTTGAGAAGTGTCACACTCTCCCTATCATTATACATTACACGGTTTTCATTGTCTCTCACGTCTCTACCGTTCTCTGGTATCACTAGGTACCTAAGCTTTCTTTTTCACCGCCACACACACAGTCTCACTCATCTTTCACTTTGTCTTTCTCTCTATGGGGTTCTCTCACACACCCTATATGTCTCTAGATATGACTCATACCACTAAAATTACTCTCTCCTGCAGACACAACGTTTGTTGTGGTCTCCTTTCCGTCTCCATCCCAGTTATAAACTGACATTATTCATTTGTTTACCGATCAGACAAACTCCCCCCCCCCCGCTCTCTCTCTCTCTCACAAACACACACAACTCCTGCTTCCACTCCCCTTCCCGACTATCGCGTCTCTCTCACACACACAAAACTCTCGCTTCCGCACCCCCAACTCGTATTTCTCTCACATCATTGATCGACGAGCCTCCAGATAGGTTTATACACCCGCACACTCGTGCTTCCACTATCGCGTACATGTCTCTCTCGCGCTCCTTGTATCTATGTAGATTTTTCGTCCCTTCTTGAGACACGCCCTCTCGATTGTGCACACACACACACTATCACCTCATTTTATGCTGATACCTCTCGCACACACACTCTTTGTGTCTTTGTCACACATGCACTCCGTCCTCCTCCTCTCTCCCTCTCTCTCACACACACAACACACACACACATGGGCTTTTTGCAACAACTAGCAAGATGCCCATGCGTTGCATGGAACATCAAGATGCATTTGTATGAGTAGTTTATCTTGTGGGAGAAAAGGATGAACAAGGGAAGGCCTTATTTGCAAATGTGGAGAGGGGTGTGGGTATTTTTTTGCAAAATTGCCACAATTTCCTTCCTATCCGTCAGATATAAATCGGACGGCCTATATTGCAGGATGGCAGGCACACCATCATCACCAACTCTGTTTTTTATCTCTACTCTTATAAAAGCATAGTCGGTGATGATGGTGTGCTTGCCTGCCATCCTGCAATATAGGTCGTCCGATCTATATCTAACGGATAGGAAGGAAACTATGGCAATTTACCCGCACCCCTCTCCACATTTGCAGATAAGGCCTTCCCTCGTTCATCCTTTTCTCCCACAAGATCTTGATGTTCCATGCAACGCATGGGCATCTTGCCAATAAGAATAGAAATTAGAGATATACCACTTCTCGAATCTTGAAACCAACAACATTCCTCCCTTATCTCATCAAAACCGCCAAAGGAATATATTTTGAGTGAAACATAAGATATTTTTAGTGATACACGTATATCAAAACTAAACACTTTTTCTATCAAATCGATGAATATGTATTAATCTACTTTGATCGTGTGGCAACACATTGGCACATTGCTAGTAGTTATTACTACTGTATAATTTTTTGGACACAAGACAAAAGGTAGAGTACATATACGAAGAGAAGAGGCGCACGCACGCAATCGGTCCCTCGCTGTCTCGCACACATGAGAGTTACGTAAAGGCACCGTTAACAAATAAACCCTAAAACCCTAGGTGCACGATTGCTGCATCCGCGGGTACCGGGTACGTGGTGGAGCGCACCTTTGTAGGAATAGTCAGCTCGCGTGATAATTTGATCCGTAGGAGTTGATGGTCGGGACCACAGGTGAGCCACTTGGAGGCGGTGGCTCACCAGTTGCCACAGATTGAGTAGCCACGTTTAAAATATCATTTTTTTAGCGGGGTAAGAGTTCCGATTTTCAAGAGCGCGTTATAAGTACTTAAGTAGTTTTTAGAGTGATTGGTATGGAGCGAAAATGGAATTCATAACTACTACCTCCTTGGCGTATGGTTGTATGGGTTTATGTTGCGAGATGTTGAACCTGGTAGTTCTAGGGCAAATACTATGGTTTAGATGTTGGTTTTCAGTAATGAAAATCGGAAGGGGGAAACCCTTCTTTGATCGAAAAAAAACTACTACCTCGTCCTGGTTTACTAGTCCCCATCGTATTTTGGGTCAAAGTTTGTCCACGAATTTTACTTGTAAAATGTGAATGGAAAATGAGATTTTGTTATACCCAAACAAAAAAGGACTGGAGGGAGTGATTGCTCCGACACGGACGCGACCTCTCATAGCGCAGGCATTGAACCGGCGCGCCGGACAAGAGGGCCCCACTCGCTGCAGGCCCGGCTGAACACGCCTCCTCGCCGCATGCAACCGGCTTCAGACTGCCCCGCCTGCCTCCATTGAATCCGCGCGTGTGTCTGCAACATGTCCTTCCGTGAGCTGGCCGGCATTTTAGAACACAAAAAATGATCAAAATATAATTAATTACGCATGGTCTTGACTTGTTGTGCTCGCACTGGTAGCAGGAACTAGTGGTTTTTCTTTGTTTATAACTCTCCTCACATTGTTTTTGGCTTTGAAGTGAATCATGGTTGTGGACATTATCTATCAATGTGCAAATATCTGTGAACATGATTTTGATGTGGAAGTTGAACCTGGAATGTTGGGCTTGCGCGTGAACTATACCATGTCCAATGCTTCGTCTGTTATTGTTTGGAAAGTAATTACTGTTATTACATGACCCTAAAAAAATTATTTTGTGCCACATCAGTAGATGCACGGACATCACAACAGGCATGCTGACTGGATAAACATTTGAACCTTGCTATTATGAAGGAAAATTTGTATTGACAACAGTTTTAGATAGCAGGAGATGCCTAGCCTGCTCTGCCTCTGCTAGCTTCTTTCTGGCTTCTTCCATCTCTTCTTTGGCTTGGGTGAAGAGAGCATCTGATTGATCTTTTTGCTACTTCGGGAACTCAGCTACATTCTCAAGGGCTGCTGCACGCTTTCTTTCAACCTTTACTAGAGCCACGAGGACACGAACAGTTGACGACTCCACCTGGCTTGTGTGTAATCCATCATCATCTCAGAATTTGCACCTTGTGTCTAATCCAGCATCATTAGGGAACTGGTGCCTTGTGTGTAATCCAGCCTCATTTTGGAAACATGATCTCAAGGTTGACCATACTTCCCTCCTCGCAGGAACTGCATCCTGACATGAAGTTACTTCTTTTTTAGATCAATACTCGGAGCAACCCAGATCCATTTAGTAGAAGCCAGATAAACAGGACTCGGAGATGTGAATTCAAAAGGAAAAATATAAAAACAGACTACAGGGTGAGAACACCCACTTCCTACATCAAGCTAAAAACGAAAGCACTAGGACGAGTAAGACTCTTCTTATTACACATCGAAGAACACGAGGCTAAGAGAAACATAAACTACAACATATACACATCGAAGAACACGAGGCTAAACAGAAGTAATTGAAAGGGTGTTACTTACCAAAGCTCGTTTTACAGGTTCGGTGCAGCTCCTCTTTAACTTCCCACGCTCCTTGAAGATGTCCCCAATATCCCGTGTTTGGTCTTCATTGCTCCTCTGCATGTTCGCACTCGTGGTTTTAAAATCTCAACATGGCAAGAAAAATATACTAGTAGTACTCACGCATCTCTTGGGCAACATTAAACCACTCGTCGAGGCCGAGGCGCATCCCGCAGAACCAGATCTCGACGGAGAATCCGCCGGAGGGGCACACGCGGACGCCGCGGTATCCCCAAGTTTCCCGACGACGTGGCGGCGGCGAGGCGAGAAAGAGCGGGGAGAGAGCGGTGGCGAGGCGCAGAGTGGGGAGAGAGCAGTGGCGAGGCACAGAGCGGGGAGAGAGCAGTGGCAAGGCACAGAGCGGTGGGAGGGCGTTTGATTTTATAAAGCGCGCCGGACACCGCGCGCCAAAACTAGCGCGCGCCCGGCCGCTTTTTCCCCGTGCGCGCGATCCTTTCCCGACGTCCCTGCTATCTCTACTCTCTTCTCTACTATTATATTTATTTTATATTTAATATTTATCTCTACTCTCTTCTCTACTGTTATATTTATTTTATATTTAATATTTATCTCTACTCTCTACTCTTTTTTTCTACTTATTTCTTAAAAAAACAGAGTTGGTGATGATGGTGTGCCTGCCATTCTGCAATATAGGCCGTCCGATTTATATCCGACGGATAGGAAGGAAACTATGACAATTTTGAAGAAAGATACCCACACCCCTCTCCAGATTTGCAAATAAGGCCTTCCCTCGTTCATCCTTTTCTCCTACAAGATAAACTACTCATACAAATGCCTCTTGATGTTCCGTGCAACGCATGGGCATCTTGCTAGTTCTAAAAAACTTTCCATCATTTGCCACACTACTGGTTGTAGATGAAGAACCTACCCAAGCACTGCGCGATACAGGAGCGACGCACAATTACAAGCTGATATTCTGTTGGACAATGGAGGCTATAACCAATTACTTTTACGGGAACAATAGCAACCAGGAAATTTGAAGGGTAGGTATGAACAAAACTGGAACTGCACATGTACTGCTAAGTGATTTAATACAGACATTACCAATCGAGGAGGAGAACGGTGGTCGTGGCGGCCTCTGTGCATCATGGTCGGCAACGGGAGTCAGTTCATTGTCCACGACGGTGGTGCTTCTGCGCTTGGCGTCGGCTTCCGGGAAGCAGATCTGAGACCGTGGAAGACGGTGTCGGGGAAGAGGCTCCGTGTACGATGACAGTGGACCGGCTCCCGTGCGGCGTACGAGGTCGTCGATGAGGCAGATGCGCTGCGGTGGACGAGTGCGCCGATGGAGAAGGGGAGGAGCACGAAGGCTGCGGTGCCGTGGAGAAGTCTATTTTTGTGTGGGGATAGAAAATGGGGAGTATTCAGGTGTACTACTCTGGATGCCGGGGTGGGGTTGGCTGGGTAGGGTGAACCTGAAGTTACGGTAACAGGCCCCTACCAAGCATAATCCGTAGACCTGTTCCGAAGGTTATGATGGTAACTTCGCACTGCTCGAATCAGGATCGCGGGAGATTTTCCCGCCGACCTCAAAATTTTGTGACACTGAACTCCCCGTGTGGCGTGTTGGGTGATTGGGCTAAGCAACTAACGAGTAGTACTAGTAACTACTAGTACTCCCTCTGATTTTATTAACTCTGCATATTAGATTTGACCAAAGTCAAACTTCCTAAATTTTGACCAAGTTTATAGAAAAATATAAACATTTACCATAACAAATATGTATTATGTGAAAGTACATTCAATAATGAATCTAATGGTATTTATTTGTTATTGTATATGTTAATATTTTTTGTTATAAACTTTCTGAGAGTTTACAAAACTTGACTTTGACCAATGCTAATACGCAGACTTAAATAAAAACGGAGGGAGTACACATTTGTTTTCTTAGTTTGTAGTGAATTAATCATTTGTTGTAATTGTGAAATAAATATATTAGGCTACTGACTTCGAATGTAATGGTCTATACAATTCAATAGTTACAATCATTGTTGAACTCCAAGATGTATACGAGGTTTATAGTACTTCACAAATATGCTCAAACTCACATAATCCCAATCAAATGAGAATCTAAATGCATTTCATAGTTATTACTTTGTAGGATGCAACAAAACCAACCATAACTCTACATCATCCATTATAAAAGCAACATTTTGAACACATCCCAATGTGTGAATGAAACGTGTAGAGAGAGCTTGCGAAGATGGAGCAGATAGGGCGGTAAAGATTGTGTGTATGTGGACAAGAGAGTAGGAGACAAACCTAACGAGAGAGAGAGAGAGGAAGAAGTTAGGTCTGTGAGATAGATGGAGACATGTAATATACGTGAGATGTGTGTGCATCCAGATTCTGTAGACGTGGAAGGAGAAGAGACAACATGTTTGATGAGAGAGCTGGAAAAACACGGACAAGAGGGGAAGGATCTCGTGGGTTGAGGGATTGATAATTTTGTGCGTGAGAGAGAGGGATTGGTAATTTTATGCGGGAGAGAGGGGGGGAGGAGTCAGTGAGCCGTCGTCACATCATCCTGCTTCCAAATGGCCACGCATTCTCTAGTGAAGTGTGGTCGCCGTCTTCGATCTTCTCGATGCCCTCTTTGAAGGTTGAGGTGTTGTGCATGCCGGGGTGCAGAGAAGCACAAGCAAGAGTGGTCACCATATAGCCTTGGATGGGGATGAATTGTGTGCTCGGGGGAGGGGGAGTGTGTGTGCGGTGTGTGTGTGTGTGTGTGTGTCTGTGACGGAAAGCTACATGCTAAATAGGGTTTTCACGAAGAGGTTGTGCGTGCGAGATAGAGAGCGATGTGCGGGCCTTGAGGTGGGCAGGGGCCGAGTGAGGGTGTCAAAATGTGTGCGTTGATGCATGTGTTACATGCGATCGTGCGAGGGACGGACGAATCGAGAGAGATGGTTGTTGTGTTACGGATGCTCCTCTCTCTCTCACACACACACAAGTACAAATAGAAGACCGTTCTCTCATGTATACACAACGTATCGGCATCTGTCTATGTCTCACTCATGCATGATCATTTGCACATTCACACCTCTCTATGTCTCTATCACACGCACACCGTCTCCACATTGCCCTTCCGCCACAACACACATATGGACACATACACACGTTCTCTCTCAGTCACACACACAAAATCAGTATTAAAAAAACTAGGGCGCACCTAAAACGTCCAAATCCAAATAAACACAAACTGGAGCTAAATTCAAATATATGGAAATATTGTAGCGTCAAGAACTTTTCCAGGAAAAAAAGTTGAGTAATATTCGGGGATTGTTTTCACACACACAAAAAGGTTCGGTGGATGTCCTTCGAGCGCGACACGGTGACGCACCGTTCGATCGACCGCGCGGCCGCGGTTCACGCGCTTGCACAGGATTCCGTATCGTGGCTGTGGTAACTAATATAAGCGCTGCCTCAGTCTAATGTTTACGTGTACTAGTACGGTTTTCTTTTAAGTTTGACCAACCCTATATAAAACTAAACTAAGCTCCCATACGCGCACTCATCAATATGCCGCCGCCGCCGTTGCGCATGCCGGCGCCCGCCTGCTCCGGCCAACCATTTCTCGCCCATCACCGCCGTGTCGCCGCCATCCCTGTACCATGAAGCCGAAGGCTCGCCCGCTCACGTCGTCTGCAGTCCCTCCTCACGATGCCGCCGCGCTGCCAAGCACGCGAGCAGCTAGTGGAGCCGCGTCTATGCACGCAGCGTACGAAGAGGAGGACGAGCGCGTGCTCCAGCACGCCGGCGAGGAGGAACTAGCGTGTCATTGTCGTCTCCGCCCGCGCGGAGGAGGCGCGCATGGTGGCTGTCGCGGCGGAAGCCGGTCGCGCCCGCGCCGAGCCCGCAAACCGGGTGCGGACGCGGAATCTACCTTCGAGACCTTGAATGCCACGTGGATCCTGCAATCTGAAGGAGCAATTTGGGTCAGTCGACTCTTGTGAGCCGTTGGATGCAACATGGATGGCTAGAAGGGCTTCTTCAACCTCCGAAATTGATGCACTGTTCATCTTCTCAGCCCGCCACACGCCTAACCGCCTGCCGCCGCCGCCCCGCCCTCCCCTGAACCGCCTGCCACCGCCATGCTCCCCCCACCCCCGCCATCCGTTTAACCCCGGGCACGATCCATTTTTTCCGGCGAACTGCATTCCACACCCAACACTCATAAGATAGATCATGGGCACCCTGCCACCCTAATATAGATACTGGGGTAGCTTCTCTGCCGTCTTCTTCCTTCGCTCCGTCGAACTTCTTTCACAAATCGACTGACCCAAATTATACTACCAGTACGAACGTATTAAGTACAGTAGGAACACGAAGATACGAGCAGTAGTACCAACTGCAAGAGAACAGTAGTAAGACATAGTACTAGTACTACTGTACGTACTAAAGAGTTCAAATAACGAGAAAGAACATAAAGTTCAAATAACGAGAAAGAACATAAACATAGTTCTGCTGGGGGCTCAGCACAACACACCCCTGAAATAAAACTAAGCAACTAGTCCGTTTGACACTGTAGTAGAACCAGCATGAGCGACGGCACTGCCACCTTACTCGGAGTCCGAGTCCACGTCCTCGACTTCGTCCTCGTCCCTCTTCCTCTTCCTCTTCGCCGCCGCTTCTTCATCCAACCCTTGTAGATATTTAAACAAAGGTAGGCATCCATTGCTGCGTACAGGATGTGATCTTCATCTATTGTCTTCGACTCCCATGCATGATGAAACTCGTGGTGAGGTTTCTTCAGTTTAGCGTACGAAGGATCAATCATGGCTGCTGCCAGGGTCAGCATTGAAGGCTGAGAGGAGGACACCAGGCTTGCCTTCTGGAGATCGAAGGGCTGGCCTACAACGAGGCCTATCCGACCCAGGACATCCCTGTCGTTCCTAAAGTCTACAGTAACGAATTTCACTCTTTCGTCCTTGAGGAAGTTCTTAAAATCCTGGCACTCAACGTCGGCATGGCATATGTGGTAGACCAAGCACACGTTATGTACGCAAACCTGGATCACGGCGGGCTTCTTCTTCTCTGCCTCCTTTAGAATCTTCTCGCTTTCCAGGACTGTGGTGTACTCAACATCTAGCCCAGCGACCCACTCATCCTTTGAGTTTTCGAACATGCTTCTGAAGCGAGCAAGGCATCCTTTCACCGTCGCGGATCCACGGGTGTAGATGACGATGAACTCATCGCCGGTGATGGCTCTAACCTGGTACTCAGCGGCGACCATGGAGATTTGGGAGGCCATGGATTTTGGAGGAGGGTTAGGAGAAGTTGAACTGGTGTAATGTGAAAGGACGGGACGACTGGGAGCGAACTATTGTAAGGTAGAAGACGGGGACGAGTAGGGCATGCGAACGACGTGGGGTTGTTGGCTTGCCCGGTGGATAAACGGCTGCAAGCCCCCAAAGAGTTCTCGAGTACTATGCGGGACCCACTAGATGTCATGTCTACTAGACCCATATCGTAGGCCTGACGGTATAGCTTCTGCCTGTTCGCACGCCATGCCGGCGCATGGATGTAACTTCACTTAATTCCCTCAACCGTCGCGCCTCCCTCGCACGGTCGCGCCCATTGAGACTTCGACCGGCTATAAATGAGCAATTCTTTTGCCTACTCTGCATGCATGATACTCCCTCTGGTCCTTTTTACTTCCGTCAACCGTTTGCAAAGTTTTTGACCAAATTTATACTAAAAATATCAATATCTGCAATACTGATTATAATGAGTATAAAAACTACGTTTTATAATGAGTATAAAAATATTGATTTGACATTGTGAATGTTGATGTACATTTTTCTATAAGTTTGGTCAAAGTAGAGGTACATTGACTTCAGACAAAACTTAAATGCGCAATGCAGACTAGTTTCTCCATCCAGGTGCGTGCCATGTCCTATCTAGTCATCATAACAAGGTTAGCTATTAGAGTACCACTACCTCCCTTCTAGTTTAAAGGGCTCGATTCAAAAATTTCACCTACTCTTACCAAGATAGAGGCGGTGGAATAGTTTTTGTAGTGGTTTCTAGAGTCTGGACTCCATCTTCAGGAACCTTCGCCGCCGCGGCAAGAATGCAAGGAGATGAACCAGAAAGGAAATGAGGCTGGAATGAGTAGTTCCGTATTTTATACAGTGGCAGAGGTGGGTAAATATCTGCTATACAGTACCTCCGGTGGCAAGGCCATGTCTCTATGCACACACATCTCAGCCGTTGGTTCCAAGTAGATCGAACGGCTCACGTTGTCCAGAGGCAGACATACCATCACCACCAACTGAGATTTTTATAGGAGTGGTCATGCATGCATGTGGTGTAATTAATGCATCGGTTTACACAAATTTTTGAGAAAAACGAGAGTACTAATTAAGTACTTTTGCAAACTACGGAATTAATTCCACCATTCATCATCTACCTTGGTTGAAGAGATTTTCAAATTAAGCCCTATAAACCGGAAAGGAGGGAGTACCACATTACCACCACTATGGCCAGCCTTAATCATCGCATGCAATAATTTAGTGCACCTTGAAATCTGAACGCCTGCTTGACTCTCCTTCTCCCTCCAGCAGTCCCACCACTCCACCCCGTGTGGAAAAAATCTGCATGCATGACTCTCCTCCCCCGCGCTCGTCCAATCCGTTGTGACCAGCAATATTTCCACCCCTTCCCTCACCCGTAATTTACTCCAACAAATATGCCCACGTAGCTGCTTCAGTTACTTAACTGTAGGTGCATTGGGTCACTGACATGTGGGCCCAACAGGCATCTGGCCCACATGTCAGTGACGCAACTGGACCTGCAGTTAAGTCAGTGAAGCTCAGTCCATATATTACGTAGGTGTGCCATTGCTCGCTATAAATACTGCGCCTCCCACGGCATTCGGAAGAACGCTCACGTTCATCGCTATCTCCTCCCCCTCCCTCTCACGTCGACCACCATGGCATCCCCCTCCCAAGCCCTAGGCGCCCCTCGCTGCACCGCGTGGACGGTCACGCGTCGTCGTTCCGTTCCTCGCCGCCACTAGTCGAGGAGGACGCGTTGCCGTTCCGTTCCTCGCCGCCACTAGTCGAGGAGGACGCGTCGGCGTTCCGCTCCTCGCCGCGACGCGTCGAGGTGGACGCGTCGGCGTTCCCAATCTCGCCAGCACGCGCGTCGGAGGACGCGTCGGCTCCCCGCTACGAGGAGAACACCGTGCCGCCCGCCGAGCCCCTTAGCCTTGAGGAGCTTTGGAAAGAAATGGATGTCGCCTTGTGGGAGGCTTTGCCTCCGGCAGAGCGCGCCAAAATAGAGGCGGAGAAGAAGGCCGAAGAAGAGAAGCGGGCCGCGGGGCAAGCTGCCTGGCAGGCCTATGTCGCGTCCGAGAGAGTCAGGCAATTGGCTCTTTGGCAGAAGGCTCGTGCGAGGGCCGTGAGGGTGGCGGAGGACGCCCGTGCCAAAGCCCTGAGTGCAGTCGGGCCCAAGCGCCTCATCTACACTTGGCGGTACGTGGACCGGGTGCACGCTTCCAGCGAGGAGGAGTACCTGTTGGCGCCGGATCACCACACCGGTGAGATCGCGCTCGCCCGCCGGCAAGCCGCCAATCAGCACCTCGCGAGTTGCGAGGCTGAGGAAGAGGCGTTGTGTCGGCGCGCTGGGAAACGGCCGCGCACCAGGGCACTCGTGGCGCGCCGCAAGCGCTCCTGCGAGCGCCGTGGCTTTTATTAGGAATATAATTTAGTTTCGTAAGGCGATCTCATTAGTTTTGGGACGCAAATGATAAATCCCGAACGTTCATGAATTATTAGCGTCCTTAATTAAGTATGTAAAAGGAAAAGTTTGGAAACCTTGTGTATCCGTACGCATTTTGTAAGTACGTGCATATGTCACATGCACTAACATTTTATCAGTTAAATCTTTGGTCAAAATTTAGCACAAATTACAATGGTGACGAATAAACCAGGACGGAGGTACTAGTAGTAGTTTAGAAGCCCAAATAAATGAGTGAGGCGCATTAATGTTACTCTCCACTGTGACTAGTCTTATGGGAAAAGCTGGGGAAGAGACGGCTTATTTTTAAGCCGCCAAAAGAACTGGCCCTAGGAGTAGTAGCTAGGGATACTAGGAGTATTAGCTAGGGATCGAGTGTGCGAGATGAACCGGAGAAAGTAAATGCAGAGAGATGAAATGCAAAAAAGACGGAGGGATGTGATGGTTGCTTGTCCGTTTATTTTACCAGGCCACTTATTACTGGGAGTGGTTGGGTTTTGTGATATGACGGCTTTACTGCCGCGCCACGAGCGGGGTGAGACTCGCGTGCAGCGCCGCCCTCTACACTAGTACTACATCGGTCGTGGTTTATTAGTCCCCCATTGAATTTGACTGAATATTTAACTGACTAAATGTTAGTGCATGTCAACAAAAACTATATCGTTGGATTCGTATTTGAACATAGTTTTCAATGATATAATTTTAGGTGACATGCATCAGCATTTATCGTACTATATATAATGTTAGTTCAATTTTTGGTCGTACTAATCTATAGTAAGGTGCCCGTGCGTTGCACGGAACAGTGAAATGCATTGATCGGGGAGTTGTTTATTTTGACAAAGGATGTGGGGGTCATCTCATGTGTAACGGGTATCGATAGGTTTCTTCGGATATTATTTCATCTCTAGAGCTCACAAACATCCGGGTGAAATAGATAAAAAAGTATCTTTTGCAAACAAAAGCGTTCAACTGTTCAACCTGCATCCAAAACTTGTGAAGAAATAACACTTATTGTGCTTTGCAAGAAATGATCTTTAAGAATTAGTTTTTGAGTATCGATTGTTATACATGTTGGCTACAGATGACATGGCACTTTCTTATAGTCAACAGTTGGCTATACTATTAAGTATTAACCATGCCCTTATACACCTAGACGGAGGGATTAAATCAGGATGACTTGGAAGGGGGCAGAGGAGATGTAAGAAATGGTTCATCATAAGTCTTTCACCAGTACTGTAGTAAAAATTTCATACATGGAAGATTCTAGACTAAACCATAAATGGATACACTTTTATTCATGCACGATACTCCAATAGAGGAAGATCATGCATGGAAGTCTCCACATGCTTAGACAACGGATTACATTGAGCGAAGACTAATGATCAACATTTAACTTGGTAATGCATATGTCCAGGTGAACCTCCTTGGAGTCCCCGTGCACCACGTTGGGGGCCAAATCATACCATGCGTCTTCCATGTCCACATCGGCGGGAAGGTCCCAGCTCGGCACAGTCGTAGTCAGCTTGATGTAGCCAGTGTCGCCACCCACGTACCTCCGAGGGGTAGTAACAGTGAGCACGCACCCATACATCGGCCTCATGTCAGTGTCAGCGTCAGCGGCGTCGCCCCTGACGCACACTACAGAGACGGGGCGGTGGCCTGCACGGGCCTCGCCGGTGCCCACGATCAAGAGGAAGACGCTGCCTTCCTCCTCCGAGACTAGCAGGCGGCGGTGATCCTCCAGCGACTCCGGCACGGTGAACGGGTAGCACGTCTCGTACTTGATGTTCTTCGCCAAGGGCCAGTAGTGATAGACGGACGACTGCGTGAGGTGATGCACGAGGTCCGCCGGCGAGCCCCAAAACGGCATCGGGCACTCATAGCAGTAGACGAAGGGCTCCTTGGAGGCATCGACCAGGCCGTCCATGAAACGGGAGTGGCTGTAGGGGACGGTGCGCCAGTTGAATATATGAGCAAGTTACTACGAGATTTAGTCTGAATAAGCACAAAATAAATCATGACGGCTATAACAGAGATTAAACTAATCATGTGGACTAGCATAGTAGATGAACAGATCGAATCTAGGACACAGACTAGAAACATGAATTCTACCACGATTTCGAACAGGAAGGACAGAAACACATACGGTGCAACGGGAGCAGCACCGTTGGCGTTGAGGTTGTCGCCCATGTCGTTGAGGAAGAGGTTGCCGAGGTCGGGGAAGAAGTCGTCGTCGGTGAAGTCGTCGCTGCCAGCAGTCGCGAGAGTGCGCTCCCCAAATTTCAACAGCGCCCGCCGAATGGAGCGCAGGAGGGAGTGGCTGTAGGGGAGGTTGCGGCGGCCGAATGGAGCGCAGGAGTAGCACACGAAGCAGTAGATGGTGCTCCTCCCTAGTCTCTATCTCTACTCTTATCTCTATCTCTACTACTCTTCTTTCTTTTTTATAATATACTAGTAGCTGTCAAATCGAATAGTACTGCGCCGCCCGCTGCATGCCCGGCTGAACACGCCTCCTCGCCTCCATCAAACCCCTCAGTTAAACCCGCATGCAAACCGGGAAACCTACTCCAGCCCGCGGGAGGAAATTTGCCGGTTGCCGTTGGAGAATAATAGAGTCACGTCCAATCCATTTGAGTTAATTGCGTGTATGATTCTCCCTCTATAAAAAGTTAATTGCATCCTTAATCTTGTATTCTAAGTACTCTGTGGGTTCCACTGTCAGTACAGTGTACATTACTTGCAGGATGGCTACAGATTCGTACAGAAAGTCAGAAAGAAACGAATCCATCCTTAATCTTGTATTCTAAGTACTCTGTGGGTTCCACCCCCAGTACAGTAGCGAAAGAAGTATATATTAAAAATATATAAAAAGCTACAGTTTAGGACAGAATTCGAACTCTTGCCATTGCGCTGCAAGCATCCGGCCCGAACCAGTACACCAGGTGTTCGTTGCGGACGATGCAAGAGATAAACCTTTATAGCAATGAGCCCGTCCGTTGCAACAGATCCAAAGTAGAATAATACATATTCACAAATTTGGAAGAAAATAGTTTAGCTTTGATATACATATCACTAAAAATATCTTATGTTTCAGTCCAAATATATTCTTTGGGCTGTTTTGATGAGGTAAGGGAGGAATGTGGTTGGTTTCAAGATACTAAGGGGTTTTGTGTAAACTGGAGCAGAGAAGTGGGAATTGTTGCAAAAGGCCACAACTTACATCACAGCCGTTAGATGCAGATCTAATGCTCAGAAATGGCAGATGGCAGACACACCATCATCACCAACTGAGTCTTTTATAGGAGTATAAGTATAAGTAATATAGGAGTAGGAGTAGAGAAAAAAACCGAGTTGGTGATGATGGTGTGCCTGCCATCTTATAGTATAGACCGTCCGATCTATATCTGACGGATAGAAAGCAAACTATGACAATTTTACAAAAGATACCCGCACCTCTCTCCACATTTACAGATAAGGCCTTGCCTCGTTCATCCTTATCTCCCACAACCTCATTGCCGAGCAATTAAAAAGGAAGTCTATGGAACAATCTGGCATGGTGGCCGCTGCCGGCGCCGTCCATCCCCATGCCTCCGCCCAGTCCGACCACCAGTCACCACCACGCCCCACTCCTCCTCACCTTATTTATCATCTTTCTCGAGATATCACTTTTTCAATGAAATGGTCGAGATACCATGTTTTCGATAAAATTCTCGAGATATCATTAGTTTTTACACATGGGATTACTCCTGCATGGGTCAATCACAACAGGTGTTTTGTAAAAAAATGCATCTTGATGTTCCGTGCAATGCATGTGCATCTTGCTAGTTTTTTTGCATATAATTCCAAACACCACGTAGACACGGTCTTTGACCATTTTACAACTATGTTAGTATCATTGTTAGTGGTCAGCCGGTGCAAGTTATAGCCCCGGGTGTTTTAACCTTTTTTAGTAATGATATCTGGCGATTGTTCGCCACGAGCTCAATCATGGCGAATCCCACGTAACCGTCAGATTTCCATCCGACGGTGGCCTATTTTTAAGCCATAGTATTTGACAAAACCGCCACCCTTACACACGTACTGTAACTGCGTCGCGGGCGTTTGCAACTGCCATGTCTGCCAGCGAACGTTTGCTGGGGATTGGAGTTAGCACCGATGGCGGTTCGTAGTCGTTCCACGCTCGGGCATTGAAGTTTGTAACTATTTTAGATTAGAATATACTAATCCTCCGGTGCTAGTAGTAGAGCAGAGTCCTACTCCACTACACTCTAATCAAGCAAGTTAGGGCATAGTAGTAGGTACTGTAGGGAGTACCAGTACTGTGATCACTCAAGCAAGTTGTCTGGCATCGATATGACCCTACGCTGCCAGTACGTGTCTCGTAAGTCAAGTGACGTGCTGTAGTCATCATCACTTGTCCACTTCCCGCAGCACATATTCACTTCTCCATCCTTGTCCGCACATAATCGTCCAATCTTCCATCCCCGCTAAGGCGCCTCCCCCCTCTTCCGAAACCCAAGCACTAACAATGGCAGAACCGAGCAGCGTCCGCCAAAAGAGTGGCTGGAATTCACTCCCCACAGAGGTAATCAAGCTCATTGTTTCGCGTGTGGACAATCTCAGTACCATGCCGCTCGCCGCGTGCTCGTCGGGGCTGTACCGTTTACTCAAAGCCCTCAGGCTGGAGCTTTTTAAGCCAGCTCCTTGCTTGTTGATGCCGCCTGACCTTCAGAAACGGCGTGTCACGCTGCATAACAATCGTAGGGTGGCGAGCATCAACCCTCTTGACTGCGATCTGATCCCCGTCACCCTCAACTACATTAACGGTATGTACTGGGTCGGCATGAACACGTCTTGGATGGTGCTCGTCGACGGTGGCGGCAGCTGGATGCTCGTGGAGGTCTACACCCGGCGATTGATCCCCCTTCCTTCGATTAACACTGCACTGCTTTGGCACCGCGGCCCAGAATACTCGGAATCTTACAGTAGCCAACATGATACCAAGTTTGATTTGCTCAAGGTTGTAATCTGCCAAGTGCCCACAAGATCTGCGAATTATAAAGACTTCAGGCTAATTGCGTTCTTCAACTGCGGTCTCGCCTATCTGACAGGTCACTGCGGTAAGTGGATAAATCTGCACGTCCATCGCAGGATCATACATCCTCCATGGTTCTCTGATGCCATTGAACACAAGGGCTTCATTTACGATGTCGACTCCTTCTATGGCTGGACGTATTGCTGGCCTACTCCAGTCATCGCTACAAATGGTAGTCACAGCAGTATGTTACTTTCCTATGATATCATGATGGCTTGCTTATATTACTGTCAACATTTACTAAAAAAATATTCATGCTCATAACATGTTGTTCTTAAGATTGACTACATTAAGAGCCCTTTTTTATTTGACTCCAACTTGATATGATGTTGTAGGCCGCCTAGTGTCCCTACCCTTCCTAATACCAAAACCTTTCAAAGAAAAGCGGCATGGCAGTTGCAGGTGGTTCCTGGCTCGATCAGATGACAGCGAACGATTGATGATCGTTCGCACGTACCGGACGTGTTGTTTCGCGGAATATAATCACAGTCACTGCAAGGTCTTTGAGCAGGATCCCAGCTTCTCTGGGCCTTCAGGAATTTTGACTGGAGGCTGGTAAGTAGCCTTGGTACACGCTCTCTGTTTCTCGGACTGAGTTATCCGATTAACCAGGAGATAACCAACGGAAAGGATCATGATGGCAGCGCGGTTTCGTTCATCAAGCGAAACTGTGTGTACACAGCGTACAATGCGTCTCTCCATGCACCATACCCTGATATGTGCCGCCACGCTCTGCAGCCCAAAGTAGGAGAGAGGGTCGCAAGTATCAGACTTCAACCTGCTGGCTAGAGTTTCCCCCGTCAGGCACCCATCTGGTTCAAGCGGTCAGCCAATCTCCACAGCTTAATAAATAGTAACGTCTAACTGAGCCAGTTAGTTAGATGCGGACACTTGGTGTAGTAGGATCTTTATTTAGTTTGATGCATACACTTATTCTTTTTTGGTAGCCCTTTTGTAATGATGGCTGATGATTGGTTTGGAAGAGAGAGCCGCGTCTTTACCCTTCTGGCCTGCTTACTGCTTTTGTTGCACCCCCAGCCCTAGTTGCTGCTGTTGTTTTCAATGTACAATCAGTAGTATATTTCATCTGTTGGTTGAATAAATGTGTTGTTAGAACGACAAACACAATGTTTTGGAAGTCGTTGCACGGTCCGATCCTTTAGTGCCCCGTACCGTATGTAGCGCATAATATTTTTCGTATGGAACACATTTTCCACTTGTTGATAACATGCAGCCCACTGATGAAGGCCCAATAGAGGAGCCCATAATTAACTGGAAGGGAGGCTCTCACATGAATCCGGCCCAGGTACATGCTCATGGTCCCCTAAAAATAAATAAGTAAATAAATAAATAAAGCTAAATGCTCATGCACCAGTTCTTTAAATTCATGATTTAATAGGAGGATATTATTTCCTATGATAGTGTCGTTACATTCAGTCGATATAATTCTTAGGCAAAGATAGCGACCAGTCTTCTTTCTCCCCCCATTTTCTTCTTGCAACCAGCGGACACATGCAAATCGTAGTCAACGTCGTAAATAGTTCCGGTCCATTTTTATTTTTCAATAAGAATGTCCAACCCAGCCCAGCACATTGGCAACAACACTTTATCCTCCGCCTTGGTGCGCTCGCTGTGGCGCCGCCGTCCGGCCCTGCCAACATAGTGAATCGGGAAAGGACTGTAGTTGTGAGTATGACAGTACGAACCCACCAGGTCCACTCCCGAACACAAGCAAAGTGCCTCTTTTACTATTCAGATGCACCCCTCGTTTTTTTACTCTAATCCACCCTGCTGATATCTGGGACCCACATCACTTTCAATGTATAGTCCATTAACGACAGAATTGCACAATTTTTTTGAGGATTTGTTCGGAGGAGCAGGCTATAAATGTAACACCCCGGATGTAACTTTCCATATTTGTAACTCCAACTCTTGCCATTTTCGGCTATGTGTTATGATATTCTCTTCGTGGTCGGGTTTTGTCTTTCGTTTTGCATTTTGTTCAGGTCATGCATCTCATATCATGTCATCATGTGCATTGCATTTGCATACGTGTTCGTCTCATGCATCCGAGCATTTCCCCGTTGTCCATTTTGCAATCCGGTACTCCCACCTCCTCCGGCGCACCCCTCTTGTTTCTTTTAGTGAGCGGGTGTTGAACGCTCTTGGAATGGACCGAGGCTTGCCAAGTGGCCTTGGTAGACCACCGGTCAAGTTTCGTTCCATTTGGAGGTCGTTTGGTACTCCAACGGTTAACCGGGCATCCGCAAAGTCCGTTTGTGTGTTGCAGCAAAACCCCCCTCAAAACCAGCCCAAACCCTCTCTAAGTCATCTCCATGCTCTAGGTCATTCGATCACGATCGTGTGGGTGAAAACCACACCTCATTTGGAGCCTCCTAGCTCCCTCTACCTATATATACACCTCCCCTCCCGAGACATTCGCAGTCCAAACCCTAGAAAATCGCCTCCGGTGCCGCCGGACGTGTCCGTACCGCGCCGGACAAACCCGCC
>NC_057811.1:291756027-291765846 GCF_018294505.1 Triticum aestivum
GCCCTCGACGCCACTGCCGGTCGCCGCCGGACCGGCGCCGCCGCCGCCCTCCGCCGCGCGGACCCCGCCGCGCCGTCGCCTCCTCCACTCCCTCCGACCCGCGCCTCGCCGTCCTCCTCTTCCTCCGTCGCCCGGCCGCCGTCGTCTCCTCCCGCAGCTCCAGCGCCGTCGACGAGCCCGAGCCGAGATCCCGATCCAGTCAACCCTCAGGTTGACCCCGAGATCCCCCGAAATATTTCCAAGTCATGTTATTTTTACAGTATATTGCCATGTTCATCGCATCATAACTCTCTGCATATAGCTCTGTTTCGCGCGTGTAATATATCAAATGTTCGTGTCGTGATGCTCTTCATTTTGTTCCATTGCACCATGTTGATTTGAGTTCATCTTGATGCCCAAATCTCTGGTGCAAGAGTGCTAGTTGCTGTTATCTGCTGTTAATTATCAGAACTTGTGGATTTGTTATTTTTGTTGCATTTAATATGTGCATCTTATGGGCATGAGCTCTACATGTGTTTTGTTGTGTGCCATGCCGTCTTTACAGAGGTGTATACCATGTATTTTTTTGATCTCTGTGGTGACTAGCACAAGCATGCAAACTAGGCTCCGTAATGTTTCTGATTTCAGAGTAATTTCTCAGTCTTTGTCTGCTGTTATTTAGTTGCCATCTATACTTGATGCTACAGAGAGATCCATGCATATTTTGGAGATGTTCAGTAAGGATGTTTTGTATATATTGTTGTAATTGATCCATTCTTGCCCTTGTGTGCATTTATGGAGTGCCATAGCATGACTCAATCTTGCTCTACGTTTGCTATAAAATATTTCTGGCAGATTGTTTACGTGTTATTCAATTGTGTCAAGATTGTTGTAGTTGATCCATACATGCTATGTATTTGATCTTGCCATGGATAGCTTCATAAACATGCCATCTTGCTGTAGGTATGCTTGTTTTGTCATGCATTGCTTTTTGGTGAGTGCATCAAGCTCACCAAGATGCCCTCATAATGTCTGTTTCTGCCATGCTCTGTTTTCTGCTAAGTCTGAAACCTGTTAACGAAACTTGCTATGTTTACATGGTTGCCATCATATCTTCTGGTCCTTTTTGGCTTATGGTCAGTAAGGGACTTTTGTCATATGAATCTAGTAGAATACTGCCATGCCTTGTTTTGCCATGTTAAGTTCCTGTAGCATGTTCATTTCGTGCTCTGAACATTGCTACCTGATGCTGTTTCAGGCATGTCCAGTAATTTCACCAAGTCTGTGAACCTGATATCTTTTGCACTTTTGCCATGCTTGTTTGAGCCTGTTATGTTGTGATCTAGCCGTAGCTCAGTGTTCATCTTTTGTCAAGCATCTCCTGTAGATTACTGTCAAATGCTTTTTTGCTATGTTGGAGTGCTGTAGCATTGCTACTTATTGCATTTTAAGTGCTATCATGCTGTTAATCTCAGATTCGTGTCATTCTTGTTTTGCTTGCCATTTGCAAACCGTGCATCCGTTTCCGGTGATCTTTATATCGTTTTCGACCGAAATCATCTCATCTTTCCAGTGGCATGCTTGGTTTGCCAAGTTACTGCCTTGTTCATCATTTTTCTTCCGGAGCACGCATATGCATCGCATATCATATCTTGCATATCATTCATGTTTTGCATCATGTTGGTTGTGCATTTTCCGTGATTGATTGTGGTTCCGTTGCTTGTGTTCTTGTTGTGGGTAGAGCCGGGAGACGAGTTCGTGAACGAGGAACCTGTTGAGTACGCTTACGAGGATCAAGTTTTCGACAACTCTGAGAACCTTGCAGGTAAGATGACCATACCCTCGAAATCACTTCTATCTTTGCTTTGCTAGTTGTTCGTTCTATTGCCATGCTGCGCTACCTACCACTTGCTATATCATGCCTCCCATATTGCCATGTCAAGCCCCTAACCACCTTTTCCTAGCAAACCGTTGTTTGGCTAAGTTACCGCTTTTGCTCAGCCCTTCTTATAGCGTTGCTAGTTGCAGGTGAAGTTGAAGTTTGTTCCATGTTGGAACATGGATATTTTTGGATATCACAATATCTCTTATTTAATTAATGCATCTATATATTTAGTAAAGGGTGGAAGGCTCGGCCTTATGCCTGGTGTTTTGTTCCACTCTTGCCGCCCTAGTTTCTGTCTTACCGGTATTATGTTCCTTGAGTTTGCGTTCCTTACGCGGTTGGGTGATTTATGGGACCCCCTTGACAGTTCGCCTTGAATAAAACTCCTCCAGCAAGGCCCAACTTTGGTTTTACCATTTGCCACCTAAGCCTTTTCCCCCGGGTTTTCGCGAGCCCGAGGGTCATCTTATTTTAACCCCCGGGCCAGTGTTCCTCTGAGTGCTGGTCCAAACTAAAGCACCGTGCGGGACCGTCGCTTGGCACCTTGGGTTATGTTGGTACCTGTACGCTTCGCTTATCCGATGTGCCCTGAGAACGAGATATGTGCAGTTCCTATCGGGATTTGTCGGCACATTCGGGCGGCTTTGTTGGTCTTGTTTTACCATTGTCGAAATGTCTTGTAAACCGGGATTCCGAGACTGATCGGGTCTTTCCGGGAGAAGGTTTATCCTTCGTTGACCGTGAGAGCTTATGATGGGCTAAGTTGGGACACCCCTGCAGGGTATTATCTTTCGAAAGCCGTGCCCGCGGTTATGAGGCAGATGGGAATTTGTTAATGTCCGGTTGTAGAGAACTTGTCACTTGACTTAATTAAAATACATCAACCGTGTGTGTAGCCGTGATGGTCTCTTCTCGGCGGAGTCCGGGAAGTGAACACGGTTTGAGTTATGCATGAACGTAAGTAGTTTCAGGATCATTTCTTGATCATTGCTAGTTGACGACCGTTCCGTTGCTTCTCTTCACGCTCTCTTTTGCGTATGTTAGCCACCATATATGCTTAGTGCCTGCTGCAGCTCCACCTCATTACACCATCCTTTCCTATAAGTTTAAATAGTTTTGATCTCGCGGGTGTGAGATTGCTGAGTCCTCGTGACTCACAGATTCTACCAAAACAGTTGCAGGTGCCGACGATGCCAGTGCAGTTGATGAGATTGACCTCAAGTGGGAGTTCGACGAGGAACGTGGTCGTTACTATGTGTCTTTTCTTGATGATCAGTAGTGGAGCCCAGTTGGGGCGATCGGGGATCTAGCATTTGGGGTTATCTTATTTTCATTTGGATTTGACCGTAGTCGGTCTATGTGTGGATTTTGGATGATGTATGAATATTATTTATGTAATGTGTGAAGTGGCGATTGTAAGCCAACTCTTTATCCCATTCTTGTTCATTACATGGGATTGTGTGAAGATGACCCTTCTTGCGACAAAACCACAATGCGGTTATGCCTCTAAGTCGTGCCTCGACACGTGGGAGATATAGCCGCATCGTGGGCGTTACAAGTTGGTAATCAGAGCCATCCCCGACTTAGGAGCCCCCTGTTTGATCGAATCGCTGGCGTTGTTGAGTCTAGAGCAAAAAAAATTTGAGTCTTAGGATTATATATATCGGAGAGTAGGATTCTTTTTACTCCTCAGTCCCTTCGTCGCTCTGGTGAGGTCTCCTGACGTAGAAGTTTTGACTCTTCTCTCCTCAAATTTCACTAAAAAAATTTTAGGATCACGCGGGTATCTTGGAATCGTTCCGATGGTTTTGTGACGAGAACATTGTTCTTGGTGCCTCCTGACATTTAGGGGTTGTGGCAGTGTCCCGGGGAGTTGAGCTCCGAGGTGTTGTCGTCACAATTTTATCGTTGCAGTTCTGGAATACCTGAGTTTCGCCGACATCGAAATCTCTTTTATGCAGTTGTTGGTGAGATCACCTCGACGCCACCCAGTACTGGGGCGGGAGTTCGGGAGTATTGCCATAACTCGTATAACGGATGCTTTTCGAAGGTTGAGGTACACGATTTCCGAAGGTTTCTTGGTTATGTGTTGACGGATGGATATAGCTGGATCTAGGGATTGCTAGTTTGGGTGATATATTTTGTGTCCCCTGTATCCCCAACACCAGATTGCATAACCAGAAAGTTTCGGGAGTTTATAAGTGGGACAAGTAGCTCTTAGGATATCTTTCCGACAGACGCATGATATGAGATTGGGGTTCAACGTCTAGTGGTCCGCCTTTCCACGGTTGGTTTTACAGTGGTCTCGTAGTGTCTTAAAGAGTCCTTGGCTATGCCGACTCAGGGACGCTTCGTATGTCATGTGCACTGCCTTGTACATGATGGTGTTGTACGATCGAGCCCGTGTGGGCCCCACCACGAAAACTTTGGACGGAATCTCTATCATATGTTTGTTCCGGCTTATTCTGCAAGCCAATACTTTGTTTTTGTTTTGAATTGTGGTATTCGAGTTGCTTCGAAGTTAAATGTTGATTCCATATCTTTTTCTAAGTGGCTTCTCAACTTATGGAAGTGTGATGATTTACTATGGAATTCATTCGTTCATCCTCGTTCGAATGTTTATTGTGAAGACTATATGTTGCAATTTCTATCCGTTGATTCTACTTATCTATTTGTCTATCAAGATGCTAATGGATGTCACCCTCTTCAGGATGGCTCCGCCAACGCGTCAGAATCCGGATCGCAATGAAGGGAGTCAGGTGAACCCTCCGCCACCACCTCTGCCTCCGGAGGCATGGTAAGCTATCATGGCAGCCACCAACGCCAATGCTCAGATGATTCTGCAACTCTTGCAAGAACGCACCCAAGGGCAAGGCAATCAAGGAAATCAAGGTCAAGGCAACAATCAGCCTCACTTCGCTACCCTCAACCAGTTGCTCGCAAATCAGCCCAAGTCTTTCAGCTACTGTGCCGAGGCCACGGATGCCGATGATTGGCTCGTGGACATCAACAAGCATTTTGAATGTAGCAATGTCAGGCCTGAGGACTATGTCAAGTTCGCTTCTTTTCAGCTCAAGGACCAAGCTGCTGATTGGTATCAACAATACAAAGATTCCAGAGGAGGTCGTGTGATCACTTGGACTGACTTCTGTCGGGACTTCAAAGCGCACCACATTCCACAAAGTGTTGTTGAGAGCAAGCGTGAGGAGTTCCGCAATCTCAAGCAAGGCAACATGTCTGTGTATCAATTCAACATCCAGTTTCAGAAACTTGCTCGCTTCGCTAAACAAGACGTTCCTGATGAAAAGAGTATGATCTATCACTTCAGAGGTGGCCTTAGAGAGGATCTGTAGTTAGCTCTCGTTCTTGTTGAGCCTACTCAGTTTGATCAATTCTATAATATGGCACTGAAGCAAGAGGCTGCTCAGCTCAAGTGTGAGGCTTCTAAGAAGAGAGTCAGAGACGCAATTCAGTCTTCTTCTTCCTCACTTGTGGCTGCTAAGCAACAGAAGTTCTGGTTGCCTCCTCCTCCTCCGTTTCGCCAGCCTTACCAGCAGAAGAACAAAGGTGGCCATAGTTCTTCCCACTCTTCCAACTCTGGCTATCAGAACAAGTCTCAGAATCAAGCTCCAAAGTCCAATGCTCCTTATCATCGTCCACTCTCAGAGGTGACTTGCAACAAGTGTCAGCAGAAAGGTCACTATGCTAACAAGTGCTTCAACCAAAGGTGTCTTCCGCCTCCTCCTCCTGTCAGATCTTCCAGCAATGCAGTGGTCAAGCATAATCCAAATTCTGCTAAGGTGAACATGATGAATGCAGCTCAAGCGGAGGAATCTACTGATGTGATAATGGGTAATCTCTCAGTTAATGATATTCCTGCAAAAGTTCTTTTTGAAACTGGTGCATCGCTTTGTTTCATGTCAAGATCGTTCTTTGCAAAGAATGATTTTACTTGGTCTTATCTGGATAAACCATTGGGTGTTGTTTCTTCGGGGAAGTCAATGAGAGCCAACTCGATAGTTCCGGATGTTTCCATCAAGATGGGAAACTATAAATTTCTATCTTCTCCAATTGTTCTTGGTGACTCGGATATTGATCTTATTCTCGGGATGGACTGGCTTTCTAAGCACAAGGCTCAACTTGATTGTGCTGCCAGGGAAATTCAATTGACACACTCTTCTGAGGATGTTATCATTTATGCCGCTCGTGATGAAACCATTCGGTTATTTTCTCTCAATGAGAAGGGCGAATTAAATGCCATCTCTCAGATTCCAGTCGTTTGTGAGTATCAAGATGTCTTTCCAGAAGAGCTTCCGGGTATGCCTCCTCACCGGCCAGTTGAGTTCGTTATCGATCTTGAGCCAGGCACTGAACCCGTTTGCAAGCGTCCTTACAAGCTTGGACCCAAGGAGCTGAAGGAATTGAAGAAACAGCTCGATGAACAAGAGCGTCTGGGTTTGATCAGACCGAGTTCATCTCCGTGGGTTGTGGTGTTCTTTTTGTCTAGAAGAAGGATGGCACGGAACGACTTTGTGTCGACTACCGTCCATTGAACAAGAAGACAATCAAGAACAAGTATCCACTTCCCAACATCAATGAGCTATTCGAGCAACTCAAAGGTGCTAAAGTATTCTCCAAGCTTGACCTTCGTATGGGTTATCATCAGATTCGCATTCGTGAAGAAGATATTCCCAAGACAGCATTCAGAACAAGCTTTGGTTCTTATGAATATACTGTCTTGTCTTTCGGCCTTGTCAATGCTCCTCCAACATTCTCTCGGATGATAAATTTCATCTTCAACCCCTATACCAATGAATTCGTCCTGGTGTATCTCGATGATATATTGGTCTTCTCCAAGAATAAGAAGGATCATGCCAAACATTTGCGATTGGTGCTCGACAAGCTCAGAGAGTATCAATTTTATGCGAAGTTTTCCAAATGTGAGTTTTGGCTTGATGAAGTTCTTTACCTTGGTCACATCATCTCTGCCAAGGGCATCGCTGTTAATCCCGAGAAGGTGTCCGCAATTGTGAATTGGGAACCTCCTCAGAATGTCAAGCAGCTCCGCAGTTTTCTTGGTCTTGCAAGCTATTGCCGAAGATTCGTTGAGAATTTCTCTAAGATTGCAAAGCCTCTTTCCAACCTCCTCCAGAAGCATGTGAAGTATGTCTGGTCTCCTGAGTGTGACGTTGCTTTCAACACTCTCAAAGAGAAACTTTTCACAGCTCCTGTCTTAACTCCTCCTGATGAATCCAAGCCATTTGAAGTTTTCTGTGATGCTTCTCTTCAAGGTCTCGGTGCTGTGTTAATGCAAGAGAAGAAAGTTGTGGCCTATACCTCTCGTCAGTTGAAGCCCAATGAAAAGAACTACCCCACTCACGATCTTGAGTTGGCGGCAGTTGTCCATGCATTGATAACATGGAGACATCTCTTGTTGGGAAGACAAGTGGACATATTCACCGATCACAAGAGTCTCAAGTACATCTTCACTCAGCCCAACCTCAACCTCAGGCAGACTCGATGGGTCGAGATGATTCAAGAGTACAATCTGAGTATTGAATATACTCCAGGCAAGACCAATGTCATTGCAGATGCTTTAAGCAGGAAGGCTTATTGCAACAGCTTAATTCTCAAGCCATTCCAACCGGATCTTTGTGAAGCTTTCCGCAAGCTAAATCTTCAAGTTGTTCCTCAAGGCTTTCTTGCCAACCTCATAGTCTCTCCTACATTGGAAGATCAAATTCGTGAGGCACAACTTCTTGATGCCATGGTGAAGAAGGTGAAACGTGGTATCGACAAGGGTCTTTCCAAATACAAGTGCTACCGCATTGATGACAGAGACACTTTATTCTTCGAGGACCGGATTGTGGTTCCTAAAGGTGATCTAAGGAAAGTCATAATGAACGAGGCGCACAATTCTCTTCTTTCCATTCATCCTGGAAGTACGAAGATGTACCATGACCTCAAGCAGTCATATTGGTGGACTCGAATGAAGCGAGAAATCGCCCAATTCGTGAATGAATGTGATGTTTGTCGAAGGGTGAAAGCAGAACACCAACGACCAGCTGGTCTCTTTCAACCTCTTGCTATCCCGGAATGGAAGTTTGATCATATCGAAATGGACTTCGTGACTGGATTTCCAAAGTCCAAGCGCGGAAATGATGCTATCTTCGTTGTCATCGACAAGCTTTCTAAAGTGGCTCATTTCCTTCCAATCAAAGAGTCTATCACAGCAGCTCAGTTGGCAGAGCTATACACCTCCAGGATTGTCTCCTTGCACGGCATTCCACAATTGATATCTTCAGATCGTGGAAGCATCTTCACTTCTAAGTTCTGGGACTCCTTCCAGAAGGCCATGGGCACCAACATTCGCTTCAGCACAGCTTTCCATCCTCAAACTAGTGGCCAAGTCGAGCGAGTCAATCAAATTCTTGAAGATATGCTCAGGGCTTGTGTGATTTCCTTTGGCATGAAATGGGAATATTGTCTTCCATATGCCGAATTCTCCTACAACAACAGCTTCCAAGCGAGTTTGGGCAAGGCCCCATTCGAGATTCTCTATGGCAGAAAGTGTCGTACTCCTCTCAATTGGTCAGAGACTGGTGAACGCCAACTTCTTGGCAATGACTTAATCACTGAAGCTGAAGAAATGTGTAAAGTCATCCGTGAAGATCTCAAAGCCGCGCAATCGCGACAGAAGAGTTACTATGATAGTAAGCACCGTGATTTGGCTTTCGAGATCGGAGACCATGTCTACCTCCGCGTCTCTCCAATGAAAGGCACTCGTCGCTTCAGTATCAAAGGGAAGCTTGCCCCTAGATACGTGGGTCCTATCAAGATCATTGGCAAAAGAGGCGACCTCGCCTATCAACTTAAGTTCCCTTCCAACTTCGCGAACGTGCACGATGTGTTCCACGTGTCACAGCTTCGCAAGCGCTTCAAGACGCCTGAGCGCACCATCAACTTCGAAGAGATTGACCTCCAAGAAGATCTGTCTTATCATGAGCACCCCGTTGCTATTCTTGAAGAAACTGAGCGCAAGACTTGCAACAAGTCTATCAAATTCCTGAAAGTGAAGTGGTCGCACCATTCCGACCGGGAAGCCACCTGGGAACGCGAGGACCATCTCTGTTCCGAATATCCGGAGTTCTTTCAGTCCTAGATCTCGGGACGAGATCCTCTCGTAGTGGTGGAGTGTTGTAACACCCCGGATGTAACTTTCCATATTTGTAACTCCAACTCTTGCCATTTTCGGCTATGTGTTATGATATTCTCTTCGTGGTCGCGTTTTGTCTTTCGTTTTGCATTTTTTTCAGGTCATGCATCTCATATCATGTCATCATGTGCATTGCATTTGCATACGTGTTCGTCTCATGCATCCGAGCATTTTCCCCGTTGTCCGTTTTGCAATCCGGTACTCCCACCTCCTCCGGCACAACCCTCTTGTTTCTTTTCGTGAGCGGGTGTTGAATGCTCTCGGAATGGACCAAGGCTTGCCAAGTGGCCTTGGTATACCACCGGTAGACCACCGGTCAAGTTTCGTTCCATTTGGAGGTCGTTTGGTACTCCAACGGTTAACCGGGCATCCGCAAAGTCCGTTTGTGTGTTGCAGCAAAACCCCCCTCGAAACCATCCCAAAACCCCTCTAAGTCATCTCCATGCTCTAGGTCGTTCGATCACGATCGTGTGGGCGAAAACCGTACCTCATTTGGAGCCTCCTAGCTCCCTCTACCTATATATACACCTCCCCTCCCGAGACATTCGCAGTCCAAACCCTAGAAAATCGCCTCCGGCGCCGCCGGACGTGCCGTACCGCACCGGACAAACCCGCCGCCGCCCGCAGCCACTTCGCAGCAGCCACCTGTCGCCGCAGCGCAGTCCCCGCCGCCGGCCCGCCAGGCCCGCCGCCGGCCCCCAAAGCCCGTTGCCCCGCTGCCCAAGAGTGCGCCTCCCCG
>NC_057811.1:291766452-291778986 GCF_018294505.1 Triticum aestivum
CGGGGCCGCCGCCGCCCTACGCCGCGCGGACCCCGCCGCGCCGTCGCCTCCTCCACTCCCTCCGACCCGCGCCTCGCCGTCCTCCTCTTCCTCCGTCGCCCGGCCGCCGTCGTCTCCTCCCGCAGCTCCAGCGCCGGCGACGAGCCCGAGCCGAGATCCCGATCCAGTCAACCCTCAGGTTGACCCCGAGATCCCCCGAAATATTTCTAAGTCATGTTATTTTTAAAGTATATTGCCATGTTCATCGCATCATAACTCTCTGCATATAGCTCCGTTTCGCGCGTGTAATATATCAAATGTTCGTATCGTGATGCTCTTCATTTTGTTCCATTGCACCATGTTGATTTGAGTTCATCTTGATGCCCAAATCTCTGGTGCAAGAGTGCTAGTTGCTGTTATCTGCTGTTAATTATCAGAACTTGTGGATTTGTTATTTTTGTTGCATTTAATCTGTGCATCTTATGGGCATGAGCTCTACATGTGTTTTGTTGTATGCCATGCCGTCTTTACAGAGGTGTATACCATGTATTTTTTTGATCTCTGTGGTGACTAGCACAAGCATGCAAACTAGGCTCCGTAATGTTTCTGATTTCAGAGACTTAGTAATTTCTCCAAGTCTTTGTCTGCTGTTATTTAGTTGCCATCTATACTTGATGCTACAGAGAGATCCATGCATATTTTGGAGATGTTCAGTAAGGATGCTTATGGTCAGTAAGGGACTTTTGTCATATGCATCTAGTAGAATACTGCCATGCCTTGTTTTGCCATGTTAAGTTCCTGTAGCATGTTCATTTCGTGCTCTGAACATTGCTACCTGATGCTGTTTCAGGCATGTCCAGTAATTTCACCAAGTCTGTGAACCTGATATCTTTTGCACTTTTGCCATGCTTGTTTGAGTCTGTTATGTTGTGATCTAGCCGTAGCTCAGTGTTCATCTTTTGTCAAGCATCTCCTGTACATTACTGTCATATGCTTTGTTGCTATGTTGGAGTGCTGTAGCATTGTTACTTGTTGCATTTTAAGTGCTATCATGCTGTTAATCTCAGATTTGTGTCATTCTTGTTTTCCTTGCCATTTGCAAACCGTGCATCCGTTTCCGGTGATCTTTATATCGTTTTCGACCGAAATCATCTCATCTTTCCAGTGGCATGCTTGGTTTGCCCAGTTACTGCCTTGTTCATCATTTTTCTTCCGGAGCACGCATATGCATCGCATATCATATCTTGCATATCATTCATGTTTTGCATCATGTTGCTTGTGCATTTCCCGTGATTGATTGTGGTTCCGTTGCTTGTGTTCTTGTTGTGGGTAGAGCCGGGAGACGAGTTCGTGAATGAGGAACCTGTTGAGTACGCTTACGAGGATCAAGTTTTCGACAACTCTGAGAACCTTGCAGGCAAGATGACCATACTCTCGAAATTACTTGTATCTTTGCTTTGCTAGTTGTTCGTTCTATTGCCATGCTGCGCTACCTACCACTTGCTATATCATGCCTCCCATATTGCCATGTCAAGCCCCTAACCACCTTTTCCTAGCAAACCGTTGTTTGGCTAAGTTACCGCTTTTGCTCAGCCCTTCTTATAGCGTTGCTAGTTGCAGGTGAAGTTGAAGTTTGTTCCATGTTGGAACATGGATATTTTTGGAGATCACAATATCTCTTATTTAATTAATGCATCTATATATTTGGTAAAGGGTGGAAGGCTCGGCCTTATGCCTGGTGTTTTGTTCCACTCTTGCCGCCCTAGTTTCTGTCTTACCGGTATTATGTTCCTTGAGTTTGCGTTCCTTACGCGGTTGGGTGATTTATGGGACCCCTTTGACAGTTCGCCTTGAATAAAACTCCTCCAGCAAGGCCCAACTTTGGTTTTACCATTTGCCACCTAAGCCTTTTCCCCCGGGTTTTCGCGAGCCCGAGGGTCATCTTATTTTAACCCCCGGGCCAGTGTTCCTCTGAGTGCTGGTCCAAACTAGAGCACCGTGCGGGACCGTCCCTTGGCACCTTGGGTTATGTTGGTACCTGTACGCTTCGCTTATCCGGTGTGCCCTGAGAACGAGATATGTACAGCTCCTATCGGGATTTGTCGGCACATTCGGGCGGCTTTGCTGGTCTTGTTTTACCATTGTCGAAATGTGTTGTAAACCGGGATTCCGAGACTGATCGGGTCTTTCCAGGAGAAGGTTTATCCTTCGTTGACCGTGAGAGCTTATGATGGGCTAAGTTGGGACACCCCTGCAGGGTATTATCTTTCGAAAGCCGTGCCCGCGGTTATGAGGCAGATGGGAATTTGTTAATGTCCGGTTGTAGAGAACTTGTCACTTGACTTAATTAAAATACATCAACCGTGTGTGTAGCCGTGATGGTCTCTTCTCGGTGGAGTCCGGGAAGTGAACACGGTTTGAGTTATGCATGAACGTAAGTAGTTTCAGGATCATTTCTTGATCATTGCTAGTTGACGACCGTTCCGTTGCTTCTCTTCACGCTCTCTTTTGCGTATGTTAGCCACCATATATGCTTAGTGCCTACTGCAGCTCCACCTCATTACACCATCCTTTCCTATAAGTTTAAATAGTTTTGATCTCGCGGGTGTGAGATTGCTGAGTCCTCGTGACTCACAGATTCTACCAAAACAGTTGCAGGTGCCGACGATGCCAGTGCAGTTGATGAGATTGACCTCAAGTGGGAGTTCGACGAGGAACGTGGTCGTTACTATGTGTCTTTTCCTGATGATCAGTAGTGGAGCCCAGTTGGGGCGATCGGGGATCTAGCATTTGGGGTTATCTTATTTTCATTTGGATTTGACCGTAGTCGGTCTATGTGTGGATTTTGGATGATGTATGAATATTATTTATGTAATGTGTGAAGTGGCGATTGTAAGCCAACTCTTTATCCCATTCTTGTTCATTACATGGGATTGTGTGAAGATGACCCTTCTTGCGACAAAACCACAATGCGGTTATGCCTCTAAGTCGTGCCTCGACACGTGGGAGATATAGCCGCATCGTGGGCGTTACAATAAACTGGGTTGTGTGGTCTCTGTGGCTCGTCTAACAACATGACCAGCCGAGCAGTTTTTTCTTTGGGAAAATAGGTAGGCCACTATTTCTTTTTGAAGAATACCCAAGCTAGGCCTATTTTTTTTCTCCGACTTACTGGGCTGCAAATCTTTCCAGACGAGAAGGGATGCATTCCGGCCTGGCCAAAGATTTTGGTCAGTATCTATTAAAAGTAAATGGGAAAATTAGTTTCTTTTTTGTTTTTGTTCTTCACTAATATTTTATATTTCATTGGATTTTAACATGACATAGTACTAACTTATTTTTAAATTTGTTTTAGTATGGCTAATAATTTTTGGATTAAGAATATTTTGTTCCCCAGCAAAAAAATATGAATTTTCAAAATTTCACACATTTTTAGTTCAATTTTTTAACCCTGGTACTGACCAGAAAATGGGCAGCAATTCTAAAAATGGAAAATGTGCTGCAATAAATCCCAGATGAATTAGAAAATGAGTAAAAATTATAAAAATAATAGCAAATGGGTTGTACACGCCACAAATTTCGAGGCTAACTTGTTTATGCAAGGCTTTGTCAGTCAACACACGATTCTAGCAGCAGTGACTGTTGGATGTCCATCCAACGACCGACGTGCTTCTTCAATCTCTGATCTTCCTGCTCCAGCCGCCTAAACCAGCGCCGGCAGGACTGCCTGCTCCCTCCTCTTGTGGCCTGCTGTCATGCCGCGCAGGCTTCACCGGCCCACCCTACTCCCTCCGCTGTCCTGGCCGCATGCAGTCAACTGCCTCCTTATTACGCGAAAAAAATGATTCCTCCCACTGACATCTGGGGCGCACCGGTTCGGGAGCTGACCTGTGGGCCTACTAATTTGACGCATACGCAGGGCTTTGTCAACTTAGTCAACAAACGATTCTAGCAGCAGTGACAGTTGGATTTGAATCGAACGGTCCTGCTGTTTCTTCAATTGTTGCTCTTCTTGCACCAGCCGCCCAAACCAGCGCCGGCGAAACCACTTACTCCTGCCTCCAGTGGCCGGCTGTGCTGCCGTTGAGGCCTCACCGCCCCTACTACTCCCACCGCTGGCCAGGCCCTGCGGCGACGGCAGGCTCACACCGCAGCCGAACCAGTGAACCCTCGTACTCCTCTCCGCGTGGGCCTCCACTGCCGCGTCTTCCCCGGCTCCGCGTTGTCCCCTTCCTATGCCTCACCGTTGTCCATCGCCCTGGTGCTCTCGCCGCGGCATGGTCAACGTGGTCAAGGAACGACTTCCATCGGAAGAGTACTATACGTGGAGAGGTTGACAGCTGGGTCCACGGCCGCAGCAAGGAAGTGCCTCCTTATTATGCGGAAAATAATGATTCCTCCACCTGACAGCAAGGACCCACCAGATGGGCCACCGTATTTTGCGAAAAAAACATTTCCCCCCTGACTGCTGGGACCCACCAGCTACATCTTCGCACGCAAGGAAGTGCGTCCATATTATGGGCAAAAGAAAATGATTCGCCCCCTGACTGCTGGGACCCACCAGCTACATCTTCTCACGCAAGGAAGTGTGTGACAGTCGGGACGCACTGCTACCTCTTGAGCATGCGTTGGTTTTCCCTTGAAGAGGAAAGGGTGATGCAGCAAAGTAGCGTAAGTATTTCCCTCAGTTTTTGAGAACCAAGGTATCAATCCAGTAGGAGACAACGCACAAGTCACCTAGTACCTGCACAAACAATCAAGAACCTTGCAACCAACGCGATAAAGGGGCTGTCAAACCCTTCACGGTCACTCGCAAAAGTGAGATCTAATAAAGATAGCAAAGTAAATATTTTTGGTATTTTTGTTGTATAGATTGGAAAGTAAAGATTGCAAAATAGTAAACGAGATGCGATGGAAATAAAAGAGATGCAATATAATAAGAAAGAGACCCGGGGGCCATAGGTTTCACTAGTGGCTTCTCTCAAGATAGCATGTATTACAGTGGGTGAACAAATTACTGCCGAGCAATTGATAGAAAAGCGCATAATTATGAAGATATCTAAGGCAATGATCATGAATATTGGCATCACGTCCGTGTCAAGTAGACCGAAACGATTCTGCATCTACTACTATTACTCCACACATCGACCGCTATCCAGCATGCATCTAGAGTATTAAGTGCATAAGAACAGAGTAACGCATTAAGCAAGATGACATGATGTAGAGGGATAAACTCAAGCAATATGATATAAACCCCATCTTTTTATCCTCGATGGCAACAATATAATATGTGCCTTGCTGCCCCTACTGTCACTGGGAAAGGACACCGCAAGATTGAACCCAAAGCTAAGCACTTCTCCCATTGCAAGAAAGATCAATCTAGTAGGCCAAACTAAACCGATAATTCGAAGAGACTTGCAAAGATATCAAAACATGCATATAAGAATTCAGAGAAGAACCAAATAATATTCATAGATAATCTTGTTCATAAATCCACAATTCATCGGATCTCGGCAAACACACCGCAAAAGGGTATTACATTGAATAGATCTCCAAGAACATCGAGGAGAACTTTGTATTGAGAATCAAAGAGAGAGAAGAAGCCATCTAGCTAATAACTATGGACCCGAAGGTATGTGATAAACTACTCACGCTTCATCAGAGAGGCTATGGTGTTGATGTAGAAGCCCTCCGTGATCGATTCCCCCTCCGACAGATCACCGGAAAAGGCCCCAAAGATGGGATCTCATGGGTACAGAAGGTTGCGGCGGTGGAACAGTGGTTTCATGGCTCTCTCTAACCAATATAGGGTATAAGAGTATATATAGGCAAAAGAAGTACGTCGGTGGAGCTACGAGGGGCCCATGAGGGTGGGGACGCGCCTACCCCCCTGGGCACGCCCTCCTGCCTCGTGGCCGCCTCATAGAGTCCCAGACTTCAACTCCAAGTCTTCTGGATTTCTTTTGGTCCAAGAAAGATCATCGCGAAGGTTTCATTCCGTTTGGTATTCCTTTTCTACAAAACTCTAAAATAGGCAAAAAATAAAAACTGGCACCGGGCCTCCGGTTAATAGGTTAGTCCCAAAAATAATATAAAAGAGCATATTAAAGCCCATTAAACATCCAAAACAGATAATATAATAGCATGGAACAATAAAAATTATAGATACATTGGAGACGTATCAAGCATCCCCAAGCTTAACTCCTGCTCGTCCTTGAGTAGGTAAATGATAAAAATAGAATTTTTGATGTGGAATGCTACCTAACATAATTATCAATGTAAATTTCTTTATTGTGGCATGAATGTTCAGATCTGAAAGATTCAAGACAAAATTTTAATATTGACATAAAAATAATAATACTTCAAGCATACTAACAAAGTAATCATGTCTTCTCAAAATAACATGGCCAAAGAAAGTTCATCCCTACAAAATCATTTAGTTTGGCTATGCTCCATCTTCGTCACACAAAATGCTCAAATCATGCACAACCCCGATGACAAGTCAAGCAATTGTTTCATACTTTAGTATTTTCAAACTTTTTCAACTTTCACGCAATACATGAGCGTGAGCTATGGACATAGCACTATAGGTGGAATAGAATGGTGGTTGTGGAGAAGATAAAAAAGAGGAAGATGGTCTCACATCAAATAGGCGTATTAGTGGGCTATGGAGATGCCCATCAATAGATATCAATGTGAGTGAGTAGGGATTGCCATGCAACGGATGCACTAGAGCTATAAATGTATGAAAGCTCAACAAAAGAAACTAAGTGGGTGTGCATCCAACTTGCTTGCTCACGAAGACCTAGGGCAATTTGAGGAAGCCCATCGTTGGAATATACAGGCCAAGTTCTATAATGAAAAATTTCCACTGGTATATGAAGGTGACAAAATAAGAGACTCTCTATCATGAAGATCATGGTGCTACTTTGAAGCACAAGTGTGGAAAAAGGATAGTAGCATTGTCCCTTCTCTCTTTTTCTCTTTTTTTCTTTTTTTGGGCATCTCCTTTTTTTTATTTGGCCTTTCTCCCCTTTTTTTCCTCACATGGGGCAATGCTCTAATAATGAAGATCATCACACTTCTATTTACTTACAACTCAAAAATTACAACTCGATACTAGAACAAAATATGACTCTATATGCGTGCCTCCGGAGGTGTATCGGAATGTGCAATGAATCAAGAGTGACATGTATGAAAAAATTATGAATGGTGGCTTTGCCACAAATACGATGTCAACTACATGATCATGCAAAGCAATATGACAATGATGAAGCGTGTCATAATAAACGGAACGGTGGAAAGTTGCATGGCAATATATCTCGGAATGGCTATGGAAATGCCATAATAGGTAGGTATGGTGGTTGTTTTGAGGAAGGTAAATGGTGGGTTTATGGTACCGGCGAAAGTTGCGCGGTACTAGAGAGGCTAGCAACGGTGGAAGGGTGAGAGTGCGTATAATCCATGGACTCAACATTAGTCATAAAGAACTCACATACTTATTGCAAAAATCTACAAGTCATCAAAACCAAGCCCTACGCGCATGATCCTAGGGGGATATATTGGTAGGAAAAGACCATCGCTCGTCCCCGACCACCACTCATAAGGAAGACAATCAAAGAAACACCTCATGCTTCAAATTTGTTACACAAGGGTTACCATACGTGCATGCTACGGGACTTGCAAACCTCAACACAAGTATTTCTCAAATTCACAATTAATCTACTAGCATTACTCTAATATCACCATCCTCATGTCTCAAAACAATCATCAAGCATCAAACTTCTCATAGCATTCAACGCACTTTATATGAAAGTTTTTATTATACCCATCTTGGATGCCCATCATATTAGGACTAGTTTTATAACCAAAGAAAATTACCATGTTGTTCTAAAAGACTCTAAAAATAATATAAGTGAAGCATGAGATATTAATAATTTCTATAAAATAAAGCCACCACCGTGCTCTAAAAAGATATAAGTGAAGCACTAGAGCAAAATCATCTAGCTCAAAAGATATAAGTGAAGCACATAGAGCATTCTAATAAATTCCGATTCATGCGTGTCTCTCCCAAAAGGTGTGTACAGAAAGGATGATTGTGGTAAACTAAAAATAAAACACTCAAATCATACAAGACGCTCCAAGCAAAACACATATCATGTGGTGAATAAAAATATAGCCTCAAGTAAAGTTACTGATAGACGAAGACGAAAGAGGGGATGCCTTCCGGGGCATCCCCAAGCTTAGGCTTTTGGTTGTCCTTGAATTTTACCTTGGGGTGCCTTGGGAATCCCCAAGCTTAGGCTGTTTCCACTCCTTATTCCAAAATCCATCAAATCTTTACCCAAAAACTTGAAAACTTCACAACACAAAACTTCAACAGAAAATCTCATGAGCTCCGTTAGTATAAGAAAATAAACCACCACTTTAAGGTACTGTAATGAATTCATTCTTTATTTATATTGGTGTTAAACCTACTGTATTCCAACTTCTTTATGGTTCATACCCCCCGATACTACTCACAGATTCATCAAATAAGCAAACAACACACACAAAACAGAATCTGTCAAAACAGAACAGTCTGTAGTAATCTGATTTGTTCCAGTACTTATGGAACTCCAAAAATTCAGAAAAACTAGGACAGCCTGGATAATTTGTATATTAATCTACTGCAAAAATAATTAGCATTTTATCACGTTCTCGTGAATTTTAACAATTATTTTCGTGAGCGCAAAGTTTCTGTCTTTTTCAGCAAGATCAAACAACTATCACCCAAGAAGATCCTATCGGTTCTACTTGGCACAAACACTAATTAAAACACAAAAAACACAATCATAACAGAAGCTAGATGAATTATTTATTACTAAACAAGAACAAAAATAAAATTGGGTTGCCTCCCAACAAGCGCTATTATTTAACGCCCTTAGCTAGGCATTGATAATTTTAATGATGCTCACATGAAAGATAGCAATTGAAACACGAAGAGAGCATCATGAAGCACGCGACAAACACATCTAAGTATAACATACTTCCTATGCATAGGCATCTTATAGGCAAACAAATTATCATAGCAAGCAAAAACTAGCATATGCAAGGAAGAGGAAAGAAACAATAGCAATCTCAACATAACGAGAGGTAATTTAGTAACATGAAAATTTCTACAACCATATTTTCCTCTCTCATAATAATTACATGTGGGATCATAAGCAAATTCAACAAAATATCTATCACATAAATATTTTCAACACGATCCACATGCATGCGAAGTTGACACTCTTCCAAAATAGTGGGATTAACATTAACTAAAGTCACGACCTCTCCAAACCCACTTTTATCAAAAATTTCATAAGATCAAATTTTTTCCAAATATATGGGATCTAAAGTTGACACTCTTCCAAACCCACTTTCAATATTATTGCAAACATTATTATCAATCTCATATTCATCATGGGGCTTAAATAAATTTTCAAGATCGTAAGAAGAATCACCCCAATCATGATCATTGCAACAAGTAGTGGACATAACAAAACTAGCATCCCCAAGCTTAGGGTTTTGCATATCATTAACACAATTGACATTAATAGAATTTATAATAACATCATTGCAATCATGCTTTTCATTCAAGGAGCTATCGTGAATCACTTCATAAGTTTCTTCTTTCAACATTTCATCACAATTTTCAGATTCACGAATTTCAAGCAAAACCTCATAAAGATAATGTAGTGCACAAAACTCACTAGCAATAGGTTCATCATAATTGGATCTTTTAGAAAGATTAGCAAGAGGATGAGGATCCATAACAATATATTTTCAGCAAGCGAAGATGCAAGCATATAGAAGGCACATGGCAACACAAGCAAACAAAAGATCTAACGAGAAAAAGGCGAACGGAAAAGAGGGGCGAATAAAACGGCAAATTTTGTGAAGTGGGGGAGAGGAAAACGAGAGGCGAATGGCAAATAATGTAATGCGAGGGAGAAGAGTTTATGATGGGTACTTGGTATGTCTTGACTTGGCGTAGATCTCCGCGGCAACGGCGCCAGAAATCCTTCTTGCTAACTCTTGAGCATGCGTTGGTTTTCCCTTGAAGAGGAAAGGGTGATGCAGCAAAGTAGCGTAAGTATTTCCCTCAGTTTTTGAGAACCAAGGTATCAATCCAGTAGGAGACAACGCACAAGTCACCTAGTACCTGCACAAACAATCAAGAACCTTGCAACCAACGCGATAAAGGGGCTGTCAAACCCTTCACGGTCACTCGCAAAAGTGAGATCTAATAAAGATAGCAAAGTAAATATTTTTGGTATTTTTGTTGTATAGATTGGAAAGTAAAGATTGCAAAATAGTAAACGAGATGCGATGGAAATAAAAGAGATGCAATATAATAAGAAAGAGACCCGGGGGCCATAGGTTTCACTAGTGGCTTCTCTCAAGATAGCATGTATTACAGTGGGTGAACAAATTACTGCCGAGCAATTGATAGAAAAGCGCATAATTATGAAGATATCTAAGGCAATGATCATGAATATAGTCATCACGTCCGTGTCAAGTAGACCGAAACGATTCTGCATCTACTACTATTACTCCACACATCGACCACTATCCAGCATGCATCTAGAGTATTAAGTTCATAAGAACAGAGTAACGCATTAAGCAAGATGACATGATGTAGAGGGATAAAATCAAGCAATATGATATAAACCCCATCTTTTTATCCTCGATGGCAACAATACAATATGTGCCTTGCTGCCCCTACTGTCACTGGGAAAGGACACCGCAAGATTGAACCCAAAGCTAAGCACTTCTCCCATTGCAAGAAAGATCAATCCAGTAGGCCAAACTAAACCGATAATTCGAAGAGACTTGCAAAGATATCAAATCATGCATATAAGAATTCAGAGAAGAACCAAATAATATTCATAGATAATCTTGTTCATAAATCCACAATTCATCGGATCTCGGCAAACACACCGCAAAAGAGTATTACATTGAATAGATCTCCAAGAACATCGAGGAGAACTTTGTATTGAGAATCAAAGAGAGAGAAGAAGCCATCTAGCTAATAACTATGGACCCGAAGGTTTGTGGTAAACTACTCACGCTTCATCGGAGAGGCTATGGTGTTGATGTAGAAGCCCTCCGTGATCGACTCCCGCCGAAAATGCCCCAAGATGGGATCTCACGGGTGCAGAAGGTTGCGGTGGTGGAAAAGTGGTTTCGTGACTCTCTCTGTGATCAATCTAGGGTATAAGAGTATATATAGGCGAAAGAAGTACGTCGGTGGAGCTACGAGGGGCCCACGAGGGTGGGGGCACACCTACCCCCCTGGGCGCGCCCTCCTGCCTCGTGGCCGCCTCATAGAGTCCCAAACTTCAACTCCAAGTCTTCTGGATCGCTTTCGGTCCAAAAAAGATCATCGCGAAGGTTTCATTCCGTTTGGACTCCATTTGGTATTCCTTTTCTGTGAAACTCTAAAATAGGCAAAAAAACAGAAACTGGCAGTGGGCCTCCGGTTAATAGGTTAGTCCCAAAAATAATATAAAAGAGCATATTAAAGCCCATTAAACATCCAAAACAGATAATATAATAGCATGGAACAATCAAAAATTATAGATACGTTGGAGACGTATCACCCACCTGGTCGAAGCGTACGTAACGTTCTCATTCTGGCCGCGAACATGTACGTACATACGATCGGTCTGTCTGCAGGCTGCAGCGATGAACCGTGGCCGTGTAAGGAAGGGCACATGTCGTAGTAGAGGCGCGCACGTGTCGTAGTAGAGGCGCGCACGTAGCATGTACACGTACGTACTGCGGCCAGGGTGCAAGAAAGTAAATACAGCCACGTATGTACATATGGGCGGGGTCTCGAACGCCTACTCACGCATACGTATGCCCAGGGCTCGTGTACATGGCTGGGTTGGAACAGAGAAACTACGTCGTCGTCGTGTTCATGGGGAGGCAACAGAATGCGTCGTGTTCATCGGGAGGCAACGGAACGCGTGCTGTTCATCGGGAGCCAACCAGCTTGGACGGAACAGCCGATGGAAACGAGGCCTGGCATATCGCAGAACGGAGGAAACAGCCTTGTGTTCGACCAGCCATGGTCAAAATGGGATCCTGTTCATCGGGAGGGGTCTGGCGTACCGCAAAACGGAGGAAACAGACTTCTCTTGGTGGAAATGGGGTCCTGTTGATCGAGAGGGGTGTGGCGTACCGCAAAACAGAGGAAACGGACTTGTGGAGCACTATGGTTGAAACGGGGGTCCTGTTCATCGAGAGTGGTGTGGCGTACCGCAAAACGGGACTCCACGGGATATTGTTCATCTCCACCGTCGACTGCCTCCACGGGCTACTGTTCATCCACCGTCAACCTCCTCCAGCCTCCACCTGCAACTGTTCATCCACGGGCTCCTGTTCATCCAGCCTCCACCGCGTGCTCCTCCACCGGCTACTGTTCAACCAGCCCTCTCCACGGGGTCCTGTTCAACCACCCCTCCACAGGCTACTGTTCATCCAGCCCTCCACCGGCTACTGTTCAACCAGCCCTCCACGGGG
>NC_057811.1:291779450-291785779 GCF_018294505.1 Triticum aestivum
CACTGTTCATCCAGAGGCAGCATTGATCGATTTCAGTTAGCAGCAGTAGCGTAGGAATCACTCGGGTTCAGTTAACAGCAAGGGATCAATCGATCGCTCGTGTTCAATAACGCGTAGCCTACAGTGCAATCACTCGGGTTCAGTTAGAGCCCAACGCCTCGCTCAGGTTCAGTTAGAGCTCAACGGCTCGCACACACGCGCGTATGTACGAGAGAAACGTGCATCGCTCGGCCCCCGACCACCCACTGTAACCGGGAACTCCCCCGATATTTTCCTCGCCCTCGCTTTTACCACGTTTTTTCCGTCATGGACGGCCCAAAGAATGTCATGCAGCTGCGTCTCCGGCCCGCCCAGGACGAAAAGCCCATTTTCTGTCATGATTTTTTGCCATAGAAGTAGGAGCCCACCACATCTATGATGATATCGGGTTTTGTCACAATTATCGTCATAGAAGTGTCATAAGAATGACAGAAAAAATTTCGTTCGGCCCAAAATGTCACGGATGTGTCTTTTTTTGTAGTGACCGGGAGTCCAAGTAGGACTCCCCACCTTGGCGCCCCCCTTGGGTCGGCCACCTCTCCTCCCCCTTTATATACTTGGGAGGGGGGCACCCCAAAGGCACACGAGGTCTTCTCTTAGTCGCGTGCGGTGCCCCCCCTCCACATTTACACACCTCGGTCATATCGTCATAGTGCTTAGGCGAAACCCTGCGCCGGTAACTTCATCACCATCGCCATGCCGTCGTGCTGACGGAACTCTCCCTCGGCCTCAACTGGATCAAGAGTTTGAGGGACGTCATCAAGATGAACGTGTGTTGAACACGGAGGTGCCGTACGTTCGGTGCTAGGATCGGTTGAATTGCAAAGACGTTCGACTACATCAACCGCGTTACTAAACGCTTCCGCTTCCGGTCTACGAGGGTACGTGGACACACTCTCCCGTCTCATTGATATGCATCTCCTAGATAGATCTTGCACGATCGTAGGTAAATTTTTTGAAATATTGCGTTCCCAACAGTGGCATCCGAGCCAGGTCTATGCGTAGATCTTATATGCACGAGTAGAACACAATGAGTTGTGGGCGATAATAGTCATACTACTTACCAGTAATGTCTTACTTTGATTCGGCCGTATTGTTGGATGAAGCGGCCCAGACCTACATTACATGACCGCATTCATTAGACTGGTTCTACCGACGTGCTTCGCACACAGGTGGCTGGCGGGTGTCTATTTCTCCAACTTTAGTTGAATTGAGTTTGACTACGCCCGGTCCTTGTTGAAGGTTAAAACAACACACTTGACGAAAAATCGTTGTGGTTTTGATGCGTAGGTAAGAACTGTCCTTGCTAGAAGCCCGTAGCAGCCACGTAAAACTTGCAACAACAAAGTAGAGGGCGTCTAACTTGTTTTTGCAGGGCATGTTGTGATGTGATATGGTCAAGACGTGATGAGATATAAATTGTTGTATGAGATGATCATATTTTGTAACAGTTATCGGCAACTGGCAGGAGCCTTATGGTTGTTTCTTTATTGTATGAAATGCAATCGCCATGTAATTGCTTTACTTTATCACTAAGCGGTAAGCGATAGTCATAGAAGCAATAGTTGGCGAGACGACAACGATGCTACGATGGAGATCAATATGTCAAGCCGGTGACGATGGTGATCATGACGGTGCTTTGGAGATGGAGATCAAAGGCACAAGATGATGATGGCCATATCATATCACTTATTTTGATTGCATGTGATGTTTATCCTTTATGCATCTTATTTTGCTTAGTACGGCAGTAGCATTATAAGATGATCCCTCACTAAATTTCAAGGTACAAGTGTTCTCCCTGAGTATGCACCGTTGCTACAGTTCGTCGTGCCGAGACACCACATGATGATCGGGTGTGATAAGCTCTACGTTCACATACAACGGGTGCAAGCCAGTTTTGCACACGCAGAATACTCGGGTTAAACTTGACGAGCCTAGCATATGCAGATATGGCCTCGGAACACTGAGACCGAAAGGTCTGACGTGAATCATATAGTAGATATGATCAACATAGTGATGTTCACCATTGAAAGCTACTCCATCTCACGTGATGATCGGACATGGCTTAGTTGATATGGATCACGTGATCATTTAGATGACTAGAAGGATGTCTATCTAAGTGGGAGTTCTTAAGTAATATGATTAATTGAACTTTAATTTATCATGAACTTACTACCTGATAGTATTTTGCATGTCTATGTTCTTGTAGATCAATGGCCCGTGCTACTGTTCCTTTGAATTTTAATGCGTTCCTAGAGAAAGCTAAGTTGAAAGATGATGGTAGCAACTACACGGACTGGGTCCGTAACTTGAGGATTATCCTCATTGCTGCACAGAAGAATTATGTCCTGGAAGCACCGCTAGGTGCAAGACCCGCTGCAGGAGCAACTCCGGACGTTATGAACGTCTGGTAGAGCAAAACTGATGACTACTCGATAGTTCAGTGTGCCATGCTTTACGGCTTAGAATCGGGACTTCAACGACGTTTTGAACGTCATGGAGCATATGAGATGTTCCAGGAGTTGAAGTTAATATTTCAAGCAAATGCCCAAATTGAGAGATATGAAGTCTCCAATAAGTTCTATAGCTACAAGATAGAGGAGAATAGTTCTGTTAGTGAACATATACTCAGAATGTCTGGGTACCACAACCACTTGACTCAACTAGGAGTTAATCTTCCTGATGATAGTGTCATTGACAGAGTTCTTCAATCACTGCCACCAAGATACAAAAGCTTCGTGATGAACTATAATATGCAAGGGATGGATAAGACAATTCCCGAGCTCTTCGCGATGCTAAAGGCTGCGGAGGTAGAAATCAAGAAGGAGCATCAAGTGTTGATGGTTAACAAGACCACTAGTTTCAAGAAGAAGGGCAAAGGGAAGAAGGGTAACTTCAAGAAGAACGGCAAGCAAGTTGCTGCTCAAGTGAAGAAGCCCAAGTCTGGACCTAAGCCTAAGACTGAGTGCTTCTACTACAAAGGGACTGGTCACTGGAAGCCAAACTACACCAAGTATTTGGCGGATAAGAAGGATGGCAAAGTGAAAGGTATATTTGATATACATGTTATTGATGTGTACTTTACTAATGCTCGTAGTAGCGCTTGGGTATTTGATACTGGTTCTGTTGCTCATATTTGCAACTCGAAACAGGGGCTATGGATTAAACGAAGATTGGCTAAGGACGAGGTGACGATGCGCGTGGGAAATGGCTCCAAAGTCGATGTGATCGCGGTTGGCACGCTACCTCTACATCTACCTTCGGGATTAGTTTTAAACATGAATAATTGTTATTTGGTGCCAGCGTTAAGCATGAACATTATATCTGTATCTTATTTGATGCGAGACGGTTATTCATTTAAATCAGAGAATAATGGTTGTTCTATTTATATGAGTAATATCTTTTTGGTCATGCACCCTTGATGAGTGGTCTATTTTTGTTGAATCTCGATAGTAGTGATACACATATTCATAATATTGAAGCCAAAAGATGCAAGGTTAATAATGATAGTGCAACTTATTTGTGGCTCTGCCGTTTAGGTCATATTGGTGTAAAGCGCATGAAGAAACTCCATGCTGATGGGCTTTTGGAATCACTTGATACTTGTGACCCATGCCTCATGGGCAAGATGACTAAGACTCCGTTCTCCGGAACAATGGAGCGAGCAAATGACGTATGCGGTCCGATGAGTGTTGAGGCTCGCGGTGGGTATCGTTATTTTCTGATCGTCACAGATGATTTGAGAAGATATGGTTATATCTACTTGATGAAACATAAGTCTGAAACATTTGAAAAGTTCAAAGAATTTCAGAGTGAAGTGGAAAATCACCGTAACAAGAAAAAAATTCTATGATCTGATCGTGGAGGTGAATATTTGAGTTATGAGTTTGGTCTTCATTTGAAACAATGTGGAATAGTTTCGCAACTCATGCCACCTGGAACACCACAGCATAATGGTGTGTCCGAACGTCGTAATCGTACTTTATTAGATATGGTGCGATCTATGATGTCTCTTACTGATTTACCGCTATTGTTTTGGGGTTATGCTTTAGAGATGGCTGCATTCACATTAAATAGGGCACCATCTAAATCCGTTGAGACGACACCATATGAACTGTGGTTTGGCAAGAAACCCAAATTGTCGTTTCTTAAAGTTTGGGGCTGCGATGCTTATGTGAAAAAGCTTCAACCTGAAAAGCTTGAACCCAGATCGGAGAAATGTGTCTTCATAGGATACCCAAAGGAAACTGTTGGGTACACCTTCTATCATAGATCGGAAGGCAAGATATTCGTTGCTAAGAATGGATCCTTTCTAGAGAAGGAGTTTCTCTCGAAAGAAGTGAGTGGGAGGAAAGTAGAAGTTGATGAGGTAATTGTACCTTCTCCCGAATTGAAAAGTAGTTCGTCACAGAAATTAGTTCCAGTGATTCCTACACCAATTAGTGAGGAAGCTAATGATGATGATCATGAAACTTCTGATCAAGTTACTACCAAACCTCGTAGGTCAACCAGAGTACGATACGCACCAGAGTGGTACGGTAATCCTGTTCTGCAGGTCATGTTACTTGACCATGATGAACCTACGAACTATGAGGAAGCGATGATGAGCCCAGATTCCGCGAAATGGCTTGAGGCATGAAATCTGGGATGGGATCCATGTATGAGAACAATGTATGGACTTTGGTTGACTTGCCCGATGATCGGCAAGCCATAGAAAATAAATGGATCTTTAAGAAGAAGACTGACGCTGACGGTAATGTTACTGTCTACAAAGCTCGACTTGTTGTGAAAGCTTTTTCGACAAGTTCAAGGAGTTGACTACGATGAGACCTCTCACCCGTAGCGATGCTTAAGTCAGTCCGAATCATGTTAGCAATTGCCGCATTTTATGATTATGAAATTTGGCAAATGGATGTCAAAACTGCATTCCTTAATGGATATCTTAAAGAAGAGTTGTATATGATGCAACCAGAAGGTTTTGTCAATCCAAAAGGTGCTAACAAAGTGTGCAAGCTCCAGCGATCCATTTATGGACTGGTGCAAGCCTCTCGGAGTTGGAATATACGCTTTGATAGTGTGATCAAAGCATATGGTTTTATACAGACTTTTGGAGAAGCATGTATTTACAAGAAAGTGAGTGGGAGCTCTATACATTTCTAATATTATATGTGGATGACATATTGTTGATTGGAAATAATACAGAATTTCTGGATAGCATAAAAGGATTCTTGAATAAGAATTTTTCAATGAAAGACCTCGGTGAAGCTGCTTATATATTAGGCATCAAGATCTATAGAGATAGATCGAGACGCTTAATTGGACTTTCACAAAGCACATACCTTGATAAAATTTTGAAGAAATTCAAAATGGATCAGTCAAAGAAAGGGTTCTTGCCTGTGTTACAAGGTGTGAAGTTGAGTCAGACTCAATGCCCGACCAGTGCAGAAGATAGAGAAAATGGAAGTCATTCCCTATGCCTCAGCCATAGGTTCTATCATGTATGCAATGTTGTGTACCAGACTTGATGTGTGCCTTGCTATTAGTTTAGGAGGGAGGTACCAAAGTAAACTAGGAGTGCATCACTGACAGCGGTCAAGAACATCCAGAAATACCTAAAAAGGACTAAGGATATGTTTCTCGTTTATGGAGGTGACAAAGAGCTCGTCATAAATGGTTACGTTGATGCAAGCTTTGACACTGATCCGGATAACTCTAAGTCACAAACCGAATATGTACTTATATTGAATGGTGGAGCTGTCAGTTGGTGCAGTTCTAAGCAGAGCGTCATGGCGGGATCTACGTGTGAAGCGGAGTACATAGCTGCTTCGGAAGCAGCAAATGAAGGAGTCTGGATGAAGGAGTTCATATCCGATCTAGGTGTAATACCTAGTGTTGGGGATCGTAGCAGAAATTCAAAATTTTCCTACGCATCACCAAGATCCATCTATGGAGTTTACTAGCAACGAGGGGAAGGGAGTGCATCTACATACCCTTGTAGATCGCGAGCGGAAGCGTTCCAATGAACGGGGTTGATGGAGTCGTACTCGCCGTGATCCAAATCACCGATGACCGAGTGCCGAACGGACGGCACCTCCGCGTTCAACACACGTACGGAGCAACGATGTCTCCTCCTTCTTGATCCAGCAAGGGGGAAGGAGAGGTTGATGGAGATCCAGCAGCACGACGGCGTGGTGGTGGAAGTAGCGGGGTCTCGGCAGGGCTTCGCCAAGCTTCTACGAGAGGGAGAGGTGTTGCAGGGGGAGAGGGAGGTGCCAGGGGCTGTCATCTTG
>NC_057811.1:291785934-291803970 GCF_018294505.1 Triticum aestivum
CCCCCCCCACCCTAGGGTTTCCAACCCTAGGCGCAGGGGGGAGGCCCATGGGGGGTGCCCCAGCCCACTAAGGGCTGGTTCCCTTCCCACTTCAGCCCATGGGGCCCTCCGGGATAGGTGGCCCCACCCGGTGGACCCCCGGGACCCTTCCGGTGGTCCCGGTACAATACCGGTGACCCCCGAAACTTTCCCGGTGGCCGAAACTTGACTTCCTATATATAATTCTTCACCTCCGGACCATTCTGGAACTCCTCGTGACGTCCGGGATCTCATCCGGGACTCCGAACAACTTTCGGGTTTCCGCATACTCATATCTCTACAACCCTAGCGTCACCGAACCTTAAGTGTGTAGACCCTACGGGTTCGGGAGACATGCAGACATGACCGAGACGCCTCTCCGATCAATAACCAACAGTGGGATCTGGATACCCATGTTGGCTCCCACATGTTCCACGATGATCTCATCGGATGAACCACGATGTCGAGGATTCAATCAATCCCGTATACAATTCCCTTTGTCAATCGGTACGTTACTTGCCCGAGATTCGATCGTTGGTATCCCAATACCTTGTTCAATCTCGTTACCGGCAAGTCACTTTACTCGTACCGTAATGCATGATCCCGTGTCTAACTCCTTAGTCACATTGATCTCATTATGATGATGCATTATCGAGTGGGCCCAGAGATACCTCTCCGTCATACGGAGTGACAAATCCCAGTCTCGATCCGTGTCAACCCAACAGACACTTTCAGAGATACCCGTAGTGTACCTTTATAGTCACCCAGTTACGTTGTGACGTTTGGCACACCCAAAGCACTCCTACGGTATCCGGGAGTTACACGATCTCATTGTCTAAGGAAAAGATACTTGACATTGGAAGAGCTCTAGCAAACGAACTACACGATCTTTTATGCTATGCTTAGGATTGGGTCTTGTCCATCATATCATTCTCCTAATGATGTGATCCCGTTATCAACGACATCCAATGTCCATGGTCAGGAAACCGTAACCATCTATTGATCAACGAGCTAGTCAACTAGAGGCTTACTAGGGACATGGTGTTGTCTATGTATCCACACATGTATCTGAGTTTCCTATCAATACAATTCTAGCATAGATAATAAACGATTATCATGAACAAGGAAATATAATAATAACCAATTTATTATTGCCTCTAGGGCATATTTCCAACACCTAGTGCATCGGGTCCAATGAAAATCTTTTGTGACAATACTGGTGCAATTGCCTTGGCAAAGGAATCCAGATTTCACAAGAGAACCAAGCACATCAAGAGATGCTTCAATTCCATCTGCGATCAAGTCAAGGAGGGAGACATAGAGATTTGCAAGATACATACGAATTTGAATGTTGCAGACCCGTTGACCAAGCCTCTCTCACGAGCAAAACATGATCAGCACCAAGACTACATGGGTGTTAGAATCATTACTATGTAATCTAGATTATTGACTCTAGTGCAAGTGGGAGACTGAAGGAAATATGCCCTAGAGGAAATAATAAATTTGTTATTTATATTTCCTAATATCATGATAAATGTTTATTATTCATGCTAGAATTGTATTAACCGGAAACTTAGTACATGTGTGGATACATAGACAAACAGAGTGTCCCTAGTATGCCTCTACTAGACTAGCTCGTTAATCAAAGATGGTTAAGTTTCCTAACCATAAGCATGTGTTGTCATTTGATAAACGGGATCACATCATTAGAGAATGATGTGATGGACAAGACCCATCCGTTAGCTTAGCATAATGATCGTTTAGTTTTTCTGCTATTGCTTTCTTCATGACTTATACCTGTTCCTCAGACTATGAGATTATGCAACTCCCGAATACCGGAGGAACACCTTGTGTGCTATCAAACGTCACAACGTAACTGGGTGATTATAAAGATGCTCTACAGGTGTCTCCGATGGTGTTTGTTGAGTTGGCATAGATCGAGATTAGGATTTGTCACTCCATGTATCGGAGAGGTATCTCTGGGCCCTCTCGGTAATGCACATCACTATGAGCCTTGCAAGAAATGTGACTAATGAGTTAGTTACAGGATGATACATTACGAAACGAGTAAAGAGACTTGCCGGTGACGAGATTGAACTAGGTATGATGATACCGACGATCGAATCTCGGGCAAGTAACATACCGATGACAAAGGGAACAACATATGTTGTTATGCGGTTTGACCGATAAAGATCTCCGTAGAATATGTAGGAGCCAATATGAGCATACAGGTTCCGCTATTGGTTATTGACCGGAGATGTGTCTCGGTCATGTCTACATAGTTCTTGAACCCGTAGGGTCCGCACGCTTAACATTCGATGACGATTTGTATTATGAGTTATGTGATTTGATGACCGAAGTTTGTTCGGAGTCCGGGATGAGATCACGGACATGACGAGGAGTCTCGAAATGGTCGATAGGTAAAGATTCATATATTGGAAGGTTACATTCGGACACCGGAATGGTTCGGGTCGTTTCGGATTAGTTTCGGAGTACCGGGGGTTACCGGACCCCCCCCCCCGGGAGTTAATGGGCCTTCATGGGCCCTAGTGGAGAGAGGAGGCGGCGGCCAGGTGGAGGCGCCCCCCCCCCAAGCCCAAACCGAATTGGACTAGGGTTGGGGGGGGGGGCTTTCCTTCTTCTCCTCCACCTCTTTCCCCTTCCCCCCTTCTCCGGAAAGGAAAGGAGGGGGCCGAATCCTACTTGGACCGGGAGTCCAAGTAGGACTCCCCCCTTGGCGCGCCCCCCCTTGGGCCGGCCACCTATCCTCCCCCCCTTTATATACGTGGGAGGGGGCACCCCAAAGGCACACCAAGTCTTCTCTTAGCCGTGTGCGGTGCCCCCCTCCACAGTTACACACCTCGGTCATATTGTCGTAGTGCTTAGGCGAAGCCCTGCGCCGGTAACTTCATCATCACCGTCGCCACGCCGTCGTGCTGACGGAACTCTCCCTCGCCCTCATCTGGATCAAGAGTTCGAGGGACGTCATCGAGCTGAACGTGTGCTGAACACGAAGGTGTCGTACGTTCGGTGCTAGGATCGGTTGAATCGCGAAGACGTTCGACTACATCAACCGCGTTACTAAACGCTTCCGCTTTCGGTCTACGAGGGTACGTGGACACACTCTCCCGTCTCATTGCTATGCATCTCCTAGATAGATCTTGCGTGATCGTAGGTAAAACTTTTGAGATACTGCGTTCCCAACAGAATAAGCCTACGGAGGACAAGGCCACGACGGACAAGGTCGTGGATGATATCTATGCTTGGGTCCTAACGAAGCGGTAAGCCTAGACGGTGTGTGCGCTCGCGGTGGAGAAAACTTGAGTTGTCCTTGCCCACGATGTTCTAGCACCCAAAGAGGAGGAGGGGGAGGAGACCGGTGCTGCATCCGACAACTCCAGCTCCGGTGCCAAGCAGACCCGTCTTGACCAGAGTCGTCTTCGAGCGCTACAATCTCCACCAACCGAACAATGGCAAGGGTAAGGGCGATAGTGGGTGAACTTCCTCCATAGTCCGATTTTAACTAGTAGAACATGCCTAATTTTCGTACTACGATGGCATGTACGATGAACTCTCCTATGATATGTCTTGTATGAACTATGTGCATGTCCTATGTGAACTATGATTTACGTCATGTGGTCTATGTTACATGATATTGTATGGATTTGGAGGTGTGCATATGACGGGGCGGTTGTGGACACGGACAAATGAGGTGTGACCGGACGCTTCCATGGACATGTATAGGTTAAATTAGGACATTGTGGTTGTAAATGCTCAAAGGCAGTGCCAAATAGAATTTCCTGTTTGAGTAGAGGAACCCAACCAGCCACACGAGAACAAAAGTGCGGAACTTGCTCATAAAATTCCAATCAAAATACATGGCCTCAAATGTTTGTTCACTGTTGTAACCCTGGTCCTCAAGTAATCACCAACATGATCGAACTGCACTGCTGGCACATTCTTGTCAATCTGCCATGCAACCGACAAAGTTCACTTATCATAACGAAGATTGAAAGGGAGGTTCACCACCCAAGCCCACATATGTAGCCCATCAAACATAAGCTCTGAGGAGCGCATGCAACCCTCAAATTCAAATAGCACCACATCGTTCTCGTTGACATGCCATGATGAGCCCTCCCACACACACGAGTGCGATCTTTCTAAGTTGCAAACTTCACCATGAACATATTTTCTCCTAGAGATCGAAAAAGCAATCGCTTAGGTTTACCCCAAGCCGGAGCAAGGCTCTAGAGATCGTCTGTATATGGAACATGCCACAATGCTGGACCTTTCTTGCCAATATCGACTTCCCCGTCGCCCCTTCATCTCGACCATGAACCACCATAGGTGTAGCTTCCTCCTCGATAATGTCCAGTTTCCCCAAAGCTTCCTCCAACTTAGCCCTCGTGGTCCTAGGCGATAAAGGCATCCTTCTGCTTGCCACACTCGGAAGATGTTGGCATCTCCACTGGCAATTCGGTGTGCACCGCCGACTTGATCCATGGGTGGCGATAAAGTCCACATGTAACCCTAATTGCCTCACTCTGTGCTATGTTTTTTGTGTGTGGTGGTGGTGGTGGCTGGGGCGGGGGGTAGCAAACGGGCTTTCATCCACCGGCGTTTTAGTATGCTATGTCAATATTGATTTGGTATTGTAGATATTTTTTTTCATAAATGTTGTCAAATAAATAGTTTGACTTACGACAAAACTTGGACTAGTCATTGGGGGAAGGAGGCGGTATAAACCGATAAGTGCCACATGTGTGGCACGAAGCACTCCGACTTAACGTTTTTTTACAACTAAAGTTGCCATCCGAAAAGAAAAGACAAACCCCCAAAAAAATTAAAACTTGCCATCTGAAAAGAAGTTGTCATCCTTGCGTCACTAAACTTGCAATAAAAATTGTTCAAAGTTGTCATGTGTTCATTCCACACGAATGTCACTTATCAGAGTCCTATCTTAGTCAAATGTAGGTGCCAGCACCAAATTCTTTTTTTCTTTTACCCCGAGACCGTAGTTCAACGGCAATTTTCACCAATTAAAAGTTATGTACATACAAGGACAAGAGCACCGAATTCTGGTCCAGAAGTGTGATTCAAATGGATAATCATCTCAATCCAGTAGTACGTACAAACTTGGCAGCAATTGCGCTTGCGCCAGAAGTACGCACGAATCTGTCTGACCATTCGTTGCCCCATCCCTTTCGTCTTCCTTCCCCCTTGCAACCTGCACCCCACCAGCAAACAATCTGAGTTCCTTTCCTTTTCCAGATCTCCGTATTAAACTAACAATCTGAATCGCGCAGCCCCAAGAGCAAGTAACCTCTGCTCTGCTCTGCTCCAGCTGCCTCCCTCCCTCCCTCCTTGCCAGTGGCTTAGCATCAGATTCTCTATCTCTCTCTCTCTGTCAGGGCACAGCCAAAACAGCAGTGACAGCACAGGGCGGCTGCGAAGCCAGTTCCACTTTTTTCTCGATTTATTGCTAGTTTTCTCGCTTCCCTTTTGGTGCTGATTCTTGTTTAGTTAGTTAACCGCCCGTACCCACCGCCAATCCCCAGCCCCAGGCCGCCGCCTGCTCTTGCCAAACCCCAACCACCCGCAGCAGTCAGCACAGCCCGCTTTCTTCTGCATATCTTGCCGGTTCTTCGGCCTTGGGATTGATTGCTAAGTGCTAACGGTTCTTGGAAATTCTTCCTGGAAGCAAGCTCACTTTAGTTTTCTCATTCTTCTGTTGCCGTATTGCCAAGTTCGCGGGGTTGGATACCGTTGATTGCTCTTGAAGGGAATACAAAGGGATTGAGCAGAGGCTTGAGTTGACCGAGCTTGTCATGGAGCCATCCACTGGGTTCCGGGCCTCTGTCTGGAGCTGCTTCAAGTTCTTGCCCTTCTTTTGTGGCCTTCTTCTCCTGGGGATCATCAAAGGTGACCACAACGCCTGCTCCTGTCTATTACTTCACTTTGCTGTCCTAAGAAAGTACTCCTACTATGGATTGGAATTGCATCACATGATATTTTCTCATATGACCATAGGATGGAAATTTTACACATCAGTACCTACTTGTCTATGTTTGATACATTTATTTGTTTTAAAATGTAGAATGATAAATTAAAGAGTTATTTGTCTGAAGTATTTGGGCTTCATTCCATCTTGTGGTTGCTTTGCATGTGTTGTTTTGATCACCCCGTTACCTTGTATGAAGAGGCTTTGTTCTTTTACTTTCTTGGAGCATTCCACAAATCCTCATTATGGAATCTAGAAGTGAATACTTGTTGTACATATTCCATATTTAGTAACGACCCCTATGTGGTACTTTTGGCTTCAACAGTGATGGAACCAATAGAGTTCATATTAGCTGGCTGTAGGCATGTTTGCTGAAATGAAACATCAGCTGGCCAGATTCACAGGTCTTCTGCAGTATAAGATAATGAGTTTTCTTTCTTTTTTCTGAAAATGCTCATGAACATTTTGGACTTTTAAGCCATTTTCCCTGCTTCAACTTTTGTATGTGCGATATAACTGATTGATATTGGCCCTTGCAACTGACAATTCAAGTGGTATCAAAGGAAAGATATGTAACTGTAGCGTTGGAAGTAAATGACCACAAGGGTGACCGAAATTTGTTACTTCCAGAAATCAAAGTTGCCATTGCTACACATGTTTTGTTTCATAGTCTGATCTGCAATCCTCTGTTCTTGTTGATTTTGCCTATCCAGGTGTTCTGTTTGGCCCATGGGCATGGCTTATTATGGCGATCGGAATATCTGCACTCGTTCTGGGATTATGGCCTATGCATTTGATTTGGACATACTACTGCATCATCAGGTAGCGTTCACATTTTTGTACAAATCTATCTGAAAAGAAAATATCATGTGATGGATCTATGTACATAGATGTGCTGAGTTGCTGACCAGTGATCCCCTTTTCTATGAAGGCAGAACCAAGCTGGTGGGACCTGTTGTGAAGCTGCTTCTTCTTATTTCTGTATCTGGGATTTTAGTCTTGTGGCTGATAGTTGGCATCCTTGGAAGTGTACTTGCTGGGTTAGCATACGGCTTTCTAGCACCAGTAATGGCCACATTTGATGCACTCGGTGAAGGAAAAGAAAGACCACTGGTTCATTGTTTTGTGGTATATTTATGATTTTATTTTTTATGGCACTACTTTGAAATTATGTTGTTTATGCACCTCTCAAACTTTCAAGTGCAAAATCCATGTTGGGGCCAACAATTAATCCAATAATATGTGGATTATGCTATGCAAAGTAGTATTGTTGGATTATTGTTCAAAACCAATTTATTATGTTTGTAGCTTTGCATCTATTAACAAAATATTGTGCAAGAAATTCACGGTCAAATTACAAAATTGACCGGTCAAAATACGCCCTACATAAAAAAGGAGGGAGTGCTTGTTTTACATGAGTAGCTAAATTGAAATGCAGGATGGAACATGGAGCACTATCACAGGAGGCTGTACAGTAGTCAGGGACCTGAAAGACATGCTATTCCATTCATACCTTGCATATATGGATGATCTACGGTACCACGAACCTCCTGGTGGAAAACCATTTGAAATAAGGTTTGCTTGCTTCTTCTATTTTTAGCTATTTCTCTTCTATCCAAGAAGGTTGCAAATTTCTTTGTGCTAGCTTTTCCATCTGATACTTGGACAAAACTCCATGAGTTACTAGGACTAACTTGAGTAGTGCAATTGTATTATTAAATGTGTCATTGTAAAAGTGGAATCATGGAGCCTTCATACAGGATCTTAATAGCACTATATGTGTCACTGTAATTATTGTTCTGTTCTTTTGTTATATATATGTCATTGTTCTGTTTTTGCTATGCACAGTTCAGGATTGCAGTTAAGCGCAGAATAATGTTTGACTTAAGAAATGTGAAATTTTGCCTTGTCAAATGAAATTCCACCTATTTAAATACTCTATGTTGATGTATTTTTTCTTGAAGAATTCTGTTGCACAAATTCAAACAGTTAACTCTACATTTTCCCAGAGTGCTTGATATTCCTGGCGCAGTACTCGCTGCTGCATGTGGACTCTTAATGGATGGGATAATGTTCACAGCAATTGCCTTGTACAAGTTCCCTGTGATGCTTTTCAAAGGATGGAAGCGACTGATTGAAGATCTAGTTGGCAGAGAAGGACCTTTTCTTGAGACAGTGTGTGTGCCATTCGCTGGTCTGGCTATTCTTCTCTGGCCATTTGCTGTTTTAGGAGCCTTCCTAGCCTCCATGATCTCCAGTGTTCCTCTAGGCGCGTATGCTGCCATTGTGGTTTATCAGGTATAAACAGGAAACAAAAATATTTTTACTTCAAACGTCAAGCATTAGCTGCATTGACGTATCAACGGTGAAGCCACAGAGCTTACTCCTGCAGTCTTGTTGATGTGCCAGGAATCCTCGCTTTTCATGGGACTATCTTATGCAATATCATCAGTATCCATCTTCGATGAGTATACAAATGATGTACTTGACATGGCACCAGGATCTTGCTTTCCTAGGTACAAATGATGTATTCCATATTGCATTATTCTCCTTGTGTTGTCCCTTCTGAATAAATCGATTAACACGAAAATCATGCCTAGGTTTGTATACCGGAAGAATCAAGCTTCCGTGGAAAGTGTCCGTGGCCCGCTATCAAGGCCTGCCTCATTCAGGGATAAGCAAGATGGAAAGAAAGCTCCAGCACGGATTACATCATTTAAGAGTAGCTTTGATGAGTTCAATCCATTTAAGGTGAATTTTTCTGGCTTTGACAGATTTTTTTACTGTGTTCACTGCACATATTTTGTTTGCTGTTGTTGTTACCGTTTGGTTGATACATACCTTCCATGTATTCTAATATGTTGGGAATGGCGCCTGTTTTAGACTTTTAAAGGTTACATTGTGCGAGTAGAGCATTTTGGAGACCGAGCTTCATGGAGCCCTTTATTTTGAAAAATTCAAAATTCATAAATTTAGGTTTAAAAAAAATCTGAAAAAAATTACACATGTATGCAAGGATGTAAAGTGTATGTGTGAAAATTTTCAGGATGAAATACCAAATATTGCGAGCTGCACAAAAAAAAATCATGGACTTTAAAGATGAACAGTACATATGCTAAAAAGCCCCAGATTTGTCTTTTTTGTGTAGCTCACATTTTATTGTATTTGGACCTAAAAATTTGCACAGATGTATATTATGTATCTAGCTATATGTGTATTTATTTTCAGAATTTTTTGAAACTGAAAAGTTTGAATTTTAAAGTTTTCAAATAAAGGCCTCCATGGAGCCCGGTCTCCGTTTGGCATTTTCGAAATTGTGCTAATTAATCTTGCCATTTCGAATTTATTTTGCAAGGCAGGCTACAATTCTTCTATTGGCTTAAATTTGTGCAGTTTAATAATTTATAATGTTGTATAGTTGCTAGATCACCTATTCGAAGAGTGTCAGCACCGTGGCGAGGCTCTGGTCGCTGAAGGAGTGATAACACCAAAAGATATTGAAGAAACAAAGTCAGGCAAAGGCGGCAGCGGAGTGCTTAATGTCGGTTTGCCAGCATATGTTATTCTCAATGCACTCCTACGATCTGCAAAGGCTGATTCCGATGGCCTGATTCTGAGTGAGTAAAAAATGGTCTTCTTCTCCGTTCAAGAGGCGTCGTTATGGCTTAGCTTGACTTGCCTTGTCAAATTTGCAGGAGATGGCTGTGAAATCACATCTGACAACAGGCCTAAGAATACACTATTTGATTGGTTCTTTGACCCTCTGATGGTCATCAAAGATCAAATCAAAGCCGAGAATTTTACAGAAGAGGAGGAGGCGTACCTTCAGAAACGCGTACTGTTGATCAGCGACCCGAAGCGCCTCAAGGCCACTCTTCCGCATTTGCCATCCCTGAATGAGCGAAAACAAGCAGAAATAGATGCATTTGCTCGGAGGTACTTTTGCCCACCACTCTCCCCATTTGCAAAAGGGGAATGCACCAATTTTTTGTTTTGTGATTATTTCGATCTTGTGCTAGATTGCAAGGGATCACTAAGTCGATATCAAGGTACCCGACATCCAAGCGCCGTTTCGATGACCTTGTCAAAGCGCTTTCTGAGGAGCTTGAGAGGGCAATGGGTGGCAGCCGATCTGTCAGTGGATCACAGTTTCAGAAGCTCAGAAGCGGCCTTGTTCGAATGCTTAGCCAGAGATCGATGGGGAAGACAGCAAGCATCCGAGGAGGTGATCAAGAGGCGCAGCTCACAAGCGACACTCGTGCTGCATAATATTTCAAAAAAGCGGCGAAGAGAAGATCGCCGTTGTCCATTTATGTTTCCTGAGTTGATTTTCACTAACTTTGTACAGAGAGCTGACCCTGGTGTATGGGCTGTATATTGCAAACTTGCAATGCTCCATGTTTCAGAAAGCAAAGTTCGCCTCGTTTTTTTATCTCAAAAATGTGGATTATGTGGATTTTATTAGCTTACATTGTCCACCAAAATGGTGTTACAGTGAAAATAGGACTCTCCAACAATATTCGACGATCACCCGTTTGAGTTTGTGTTATTTTGGTACTTTCACATGAATGTTGCACTAAATAAATTATGAACAGTAGTAGTTGTTTTACTTCATGATTATTGCACTAATGAGTCTGACTAAATATGAACAGAGAATCCGGCTGGCTCAAAGCCTAGGTTGCATAGCAATGTTCTACAAATTATATTTGCAGCTAAAGGAAGGAACACCATTCTGGAAGAACATTATAATTGCAAAAAACAAGCAACTAGACAAAGATGCAAAATAATCATAGAAAGCCAGCAAAAAATTTAGTTAGTTTCATTTTCACCTTGAGTGCAGCTGGCGTTACATTCATTTGGAGATAAGGTATTACAGGCTTGTGCTTCGTAACCGTGGAAAGAACAACAACAACAACAGTCTCAACCTAGTGTGATGGGAACGTAATGATACTGAAATGCCGACAACAGAGCTACAAGTACTAGTCCATTACACATGATGAAGAAACATGGTAGATCTCAACAATGAACTAGCAGCGGAATCATCACTGCGATTTCTTTTTGGCATCCTTAGCCTGCCCCTTCTTGCGGATCTTGATGCACATGCTGAGGCGTGTACTATCCACAAGTGACTCTGGGAGAAGGGAGATCAAGAACCACAGAACAGAGTGTGGCCAGTACGGTGTGCACCTTGGTTCATAGCCAATGTGGCGAATAGCAGCACGAGCATAGGTGTCCGCGGATGGCACAAGGAAGGAAGACCTCCTGATTGATGCCATCTTCGTCGCCACGTACAAGGGCACCTGAACAGATCGCAGGAGTTAAATTAGAGCTCAGCAATTCGAATAAAAAAACAATATCCTAAAACAACAGACAGGGCGAAACAATTCAAATGACTAGTTCTCGGTAGACTTTCAAGGATCCTCCAAGGGACTACAAATATGAATCACGTGCTAACATCATCATGATACTGGTATTTAACTCATTTCTCATTGCATACATAACCTATCAACATATCTCCTTGAGCAAGGACGGAGCACTTAGGGACTGAATTCTCAAATGATCAATAAGCAGCAGCAAAAGGTAGGTATAGCATGATAAGATAGAAATACATGCTTCATTAGTTCAGTTGAAGATGAGACATGGTATTTTTTCTCGCAAAGCCTTGTCTGTTATCTAGTCCGATCTATAAGTAACACAGAACATATCCTTATTAGAACAAATTCAGAACCTGCTTGTCGCATTCGATTGATTGTATCACAACATATACTATTTACATTCACCAAAGGTGATGTGTTTTGTTGTTTCAGTTGAAATTTCAGTTGTCCAGACATAAATTAGCTAAATTAGACAACCCAGCTACTTTCATTTTATAACAAACCGTTATTAACCACAAAAGGCCAGCAACTGAGTTAAAGAAAGCAGATAACAGAAAGATAAAAGAACGAGAGACTAGTTGTTACCTGGCATTGCACATCGATGCCCTTGCCCTTGTATTCAACATAGAGGCATCTTGAGAACTGGTCAACGTACCTGAAAACAAAAACAAATTAGTATCCTCTCTGCTGTCAATGTAGTCATAATTTGTGAATGACAATTCAGTAAAATGTTTTTGTAACCAATCTGGACAAGGTCTGAACTGAAGACATTCATCAAGCAAACTATACTAAAAGTTTGTTACACATCTAACTCCAAGACCAGCACCAGAATCTGGCATAAGTATGACACGAGAGCTATAACAAGTCACACCGAAAGTGCTTGTTCGATTCCCTATCCCAATTCTTCCTAGAATAGCTCCTTCCGGATCCTAACAAACATCTAAAATAAAATTGCTAAATCAAGTACAGGTAGGCAAGAAAGTAGTGCCCTCTGTTCGCAGGGTTGCTTCCAGTACCCCAATCTGTGAGCACGAACATTTAACAATTGCATGCCATAGTATGCAGTAAGCGCAGAGCAAATTAAGTAGTAACTTCGATCGAGAAGAAGAAGAAGAAGGTTAGTACTCACGCTTTGGTGGCGGCGTAGACGGAGTAGAGTGGATCGGACGGCACAACAGAGGCAGCACCGGAGCCGATGTTGACGATTGCACCACGCTTCCTGTCGACCATGCCCGGGAGCACGGCGTGGGTGACCCGCGTTACGCCCTCGACGTTGACCCGGATGAGGCTCCGCATGAGCTCCTCGTCCACCTCGTGGAAGTAGCGGGCGTACGGGTACGAGACCCCGGCGTTGTTGACGAGCACGCCGACATCGAGGCCCCGGATGGAGTCCTTGAGCGCCTCCACCCCGGCGGCGAGCCCCTCGGAGGCGAAGTCGAGCACGAAGGTGCGGACCTCGGTCTTGGGGTGCTTGGCCCTGATCTCCTCGGAGACGGCGGCGAGCTTGTCCGGGTTGCGGCCGACGAGCACGAGGCCGAGGCCGGAGGCGGCGAGGCGGAAGGCGATGGCGCGGCCGATGCCGTCTGTGGCGCCGGTGACGACGGCCCAGGGCCCGTAGCGGCGGCGTAGGGGCTTGCCGGGGCGGAGGAAGGCGGCGTAGACCCAGAGGGCGAGGCGCAGGGCGGCGCGGGCGGCTACGAGGAGGCCGACGGCCGCGAGGGCCAGCGCCCACGCCGGCTGCGCGCGGAGGAACTCGACGTGGGCGCACGTGCCGGCCATGGTGCTTGCTGGGTTGGCTTGAGCGTTCGCTCGATCCGCGGTGGGGAGCGGCGAGTTATAGCGGAGCGGCGCGGGTCGGATCGGGTCGGCTGGATCTTTGATGGGGTTGGTGGAGCCGGTGCACCAGTCCAACGCCCGACTCAGCCATAAAAAAGACAGTTGCGCGTCGTGTCAGTCTCAGACCCCAGTTCTGCTTCTTTTTCTCTTTTTTTTTTGAGTTGGACTCGGACCCCAGTTCTAAAAAGTCCGATTTCTATGTTTGTTTTTCGGAATTCGGCTTAACTTTTTTTTAAACTGAACCCAGTACTTTACCAGTTCAAGTATTCAGCCATAAAAGAACCAACCTATGGTTGAATGGTTAGAGGGACTATATGGTATTCCCTGCCCATTAGGGTTTAAGTCCTGATGCTCGTATTTATTTTTAGATTTATTTCAGAATTTCCAGCGATGCGCATTCAGTAGGAGGAGACGTTTCCGTCGGCGACGAGGTGCCTAGTGACTTTGTAAATTTCAAGAGGATATGCCGGCTCAATCTTTCGGAGGTGCTCATAGGGGTAGGGTGTGCGTGTGTGCGTTCATAGGGGTGAGTGCATGCGCGTGTATATGAGCGCTTGCGTCTATGCTGTGTTCAATAAAAGTATTCAGCCATAAAACAGCTGGCCTTCGCTCGGTAGTTTTCCAATTCTTCACCTAAAAAGCACGTCAACTTGTCTATGTTTTTTTTTGAAAAAACTCCCAATCCAATTCTGAGTATTCATCTTCAATCATGGTAATACAACAAACACTAGAAATAATAAAAATTACATCTGGATCCGTAGACCGCCTAGCGACGACTACAAGCACTGAAGCGAGACGAAGGCGCGCCACTGTCATCGTCCCTCCCTCGCCGAAGCCGGGCAAACCTTATTGTAGTAGACAGTCGAGAAGTCGTCGTGTTAAGACTCCATAGAACCAACGCACCAGAACATCAACCGCCACGGATGAGGACTGTAGATCAAAAGGATCTAACCACACGAACGAAGACGAACAACGAACAGATCCGAGCAAATCCACCAAAGACAGATACACCGGAGACACACCTACACTCGCCCATCGATGATGCTAGACGCATCACCAGAACGGGGGCTAGGCGGGGAGACCTTTATTCCATCTTCAGGGAGCCGCTGTCGTCTCACCTTCCTGAGCAGGACACTAACCCTAACAAAACTAAAAAAAGATCTAAAAACAGAGCCCTCCCACCGGCAAGGGCCGAGATCCACTTCGCCTCCATGGCCCTAAAGCCACCGGAGACGGGATGGCTGGCTCCGGCACCGGCGGGAGGCAGAGAACCCTAGCTTTTTGGGAGGCGGCGGCTGAGAGGCTACTGGTTTAGATCTGTGATTTCTATTCACGGTTGTTTTAGCTGTAAATTCTTGCCTATGTTGTTATAGACTTGGTTCTTCACAACGTTTATGTTGAGATCAAATTGACATTGATAATGATGTGAAACATGTGGCTTTGTTAAATGGAATCGAGTTATAGGGATCAACATTCATTCTAGAAAGAAAATAGTCAATTGTTTAGATCTTTGACCCAAAGATCCAAACAATTGACTATTGTTTACTACTAATATTATCCCAAATATTAAAGTGTGTCTACCCCTCTTGTTAGGGTTTCTCCTCCCTGTTGGGGAACGTAGCAGAAATTTAAAATTTTCTACGTATCACCAAGATCAATCTATGGAGCATCTAGCAACAAGAGAGAGGGGAGTGCATCTACATACCCTTGTAGATCGCGCGCAGAAGCGTTCAAGAGAACGGGGTTGATGGAGTCGTACTCGTCGTGATCCAAATCACCGATGATCCTAGCACCGAACGGACGGCACCTCCGCGTTCAACACACGTATGGAGCGGGGACGTCTCCTCCTTCTTGATCCAGCAAGGGGGGAGGAGAAGTTGATGGAGATCCAGCAGCACGACGGCGTGGTGGTGGAAGTAGCGGGATCCCGGCAGGGCTTCGCCAAGCGCAAGCGGGGAGGAAGAGGTGTCACGGGAGGAAGGGAGGCGCCAGGGCTTGGGGTGCTGCTCCCATGTGCCTCCCCACTATATATAGGGGTGGAGGGGGCTGGTTTATTGCCCTCCAAGTCCATTGGGGCGTTGGCAAAGGTGGGGGAAAGAAATCCCATCATTTCCCTTCCCCACCGATTGTTATTCCCCTTTTTTAGGGATCTTGATCTTATCCCTTCGGGATATGATCTTATTCCTTCTAAGGTGGGATATTGGTGCGCCTTGACCAGGGGTGTGGGGCCTTGCCCCCACTACCCACGTTCATGTGGGTCCCCCCATGCAGGTGGGCCCCACTTCGGAACCTTCTAGAACCTTCCCGGTACAATACCGAAAAATCCCGAACATTTTCCGGTGGCCAAAATAGGACTTCCCATATATAAATCTTTACCTCCGGTCCATTCCGGAACTCCTCGTGACGTCCGGGATCTCATCCGGGACTCCGAACAACTTTCGGTTAACCGCATATTAATATCTCTACAACTCTAGCGTCACCGAACCTTAAGTGTGTAGACCCTACGGGTTCGGGAGACATGCAGACATGACCGAGACGACTCTCCGGTCAATAACCAACAGCGGGATCTGGATACCCATGTTGGCTCCCACATGTTCCACGATGATCTCATCGGATGAACCACGATGTCGAGGATTCAATCAATCCCGTATACAATTCCCTTTGTCAATCAGTACGTTACTTGCCCGAGATTCGATCGTCGGTATCCCAATACCTTGTTCAATCTCGTTACCGGCAAGTCACTTTACTCATACCGTAACGCATGATCCTGTGGCTAACTCCTTAGTCACATTGAGCTCATTATGATGATGCATTACCGAGTGGGCCCAGAGATACCTCTTCGTCATACGGAGTGACAAATCCCAGTCTCGATTCGTGCCAACCCAACAAACACTTTCGGAGATACCTGTAGTGCACCTTTATAGCCACCCAGTTACGTTGTGACGTTTGGTACACCCAAAGCATTCCTACGGTATCCGGGAGTTGCACAATCTCATGGTCTAAGGAAATGATACTTGACATTAGAAAAGCTCTAGCAAACGAACTACACGATCTTGTGCTATGCTTAGGATTGGGTCTTGTCCATCACATCATTCTCCTAATGATGTGATCCCGTTATCAATGACATCCAATGTCCATGGTCAGGAAACCATAACCATCTATTGATCAACGAGCTAGTCAACTAGAGGCTTACTAGGGACATGTTGTGGTCTATGTATTCACACATGTATTACGGTTTCCAGTTAATACAATTATAGCATGAACAACGGACAATTATCATGAACAAGCAAATACAATAATAACCATTTTATTATTGCCTCTAGGGCATATTTCCAACAGTCTCCCACTTGCACTAGAGTCAATAATCTAGTTCACATCACCATGTGATTAACACTCAAAGTTCACATCGCCATGTGACTAATACCCAAGAGTTTACTAGAGTCAATAATCTAGTTCACATCACCATGTGATTAACACTCAATGAGTTCTAGGGTTTGATCATGTTATGCTTACGAGAGAGGTTTTAGTCAACGGGTCTGCAACATTCAGATCCGTGTGTGCTTTACAAATCTCTATGTCATCTTGTAGATGCAGCTACCACGCGCTACTTGGAGCTATTCCAAATAACTGCTCTACTATACGAATCCGGTTCACTATTCAGAGTCATCCGGATTAGTGTCAAAGTTTGCATCGACGTAACCCTTTACGACGAACCCCCTTTCCACCTCCATAATCGAGAAAATTCCTTAGTCCACTAGATACTAAGGATAAGTTCGACCGCTGTCATGTGATCCATTCCTGGATCACTATTGTACCCCTTGACTAACTCATGGCAAGGCACACTTCAGGTGCGGTACACAGCATAGCATATTGTAGAGCCTACGTCTAAAGCATAGGGGACGACCTTCGTCCTTTCTCTTTCTTCTGCCGTGGTCAGGTCTTGAGTCTTACTCAATACTCACACCTTGTAACACAGCCAAGAACTCCTTCTTTGCTGATCTATTTTGAACTCCTTCAAAATCTTGTCGCGGTATGTATTCATTTGAAAGTACTATTAAGCGTTTTTGATCTATCCTTATAGATCTTGATGCTCAATGTTCAAGTAGCTTAATCTAGGTTTTCCATTAAAAACACTTTTCAAATAACCCTGGATGCTTTCCAGAAATTCTACATCATTTCTGATCAACAATATGTTAACAACATATAATCATCAAAAATTCTATAGTGCTCCCACTCACTTCTTTGGAAATACAAGTTTCTCATGAACTTTGTATAAACCCAAAATCTTTGATCATCTCATCAAAGCGTTCATTCCAACTCCGAGATGCTTACTCCAATCCTTAGAAGGATTGTTGGAGCTTTGCATACTTGTTAGCATCTTTCAGGATTGACAAAACCTTCTGGTTGTATCACATACAACCTTTCCTCAAGAAAATCGTCGAGGAAACAATCACTACTGGAATCAGCTAATTTGCCATCTGCCAGCTCTTTGCCGTCTGCTAGCTGACGGCAAAGAAGCTCTTTGCCATCAGCTACACGTAAGCGGACGGCAAAGAAAAGGCTGACGGCAAAGAAGCTCTTTGCCATCAGCCACCTCTTTGCCGTCCGCCAGCAGACGGCAAAGAATCTTTGCCGTCCGCTGGCAGACGGCAAAGAGTGTGGTGGCCCCCACCCCCCGCTCGTTTGAAAAAATCTTAACGGCCCACCTCTTTGCCGTCCGCTAGCAGACGGCAAAGAGGCAAAAAGGCGGACGGCAAAGGCTGGCTGACGGCAAAGAGGGCACTTGCCTAACGGCAGGTACCCCCC
>NC_057811.1:291805845-291859708 GCF_018294505.1 Triticum aestivum
AACTTGATAGCTAGATATATATGTGTCTTGAATCATCAGTATGCGTAACCAATATGTGTCTCCCGTTCGAAAGCGTCATAGTTATAAATATGCATGCATTTGCATATTTATAACCTTGATTCTTTCGAATTGTCCAACGCTATCCATGGACAGCCCGAGTATGTTTAGATTGGGTTCGTTTTCCCATATGCTTTGCTCCGGATCCGACGCATAAATTTCGTCAGTGCCTCCCCTGTTGTTCTCTGGGTACACATCCTCTCTGTTTATTGCAGAGACGTGTATCAGGAGAACAGCGGGGAGGTGCTGCCGAAATTTTGCGTAGGATCCGGGGCATAGCATGGGAAAATGAACCCAATCTAAACATACTCGGGTGGGATTAGGACCTATCATTACCTATTAGAGTGTAGGTTGCATGGACGTAATAAAATTGCCAAAGTAGATCAACTGATGAATACATACATGCTGAATTATATATATATATTTGTTGTGTGTCTAGTAGCTCTGAAAGTCAAGATGAGTGATCGTGCGTGGATGTACACCGGTCACACTGGTCAGAACAAATGGAGCACTGAATGGTTCACAAAAACCAAGGGGTTTGTGCGAGCCGCATTTGCAAATGGCCAGAGGAAAACCTGGTGCCCCTGTTTACGGTGCGGCAATTGGGAAAAGAGGACAGAGGCTGAAATGGGCAAACACCTGCAGAAGAGTGGTTTTACGCCCGATTATACGGTGTGGACATTTCATGGTGAGTCTGCCCAACGTCACCGAGCTGAGGTGGATCGTCGTCGCACCGACGAGCATGGTACCGGGATGGAAAACATGGTGCAAGACTTTGATGATGCTCGTGATTCGGACGAGGAGATGGAGGAATCTGCAAAGGCCTTCAATGAAATGTTGGAGTCTTCAAAACGTCCGCTCCATGAGCACACTGAGCTTTGTCAGTTGGATGCCATCTCACAAGTAATGGCTCTGAAGGCTCAGTTCAACTTGGGCAGAGAATGCTACGATGCAATGATGACAGTATTTGGACGCTTTCTACCCAAAGGCCATGTAATGCCTGCAAACCTGTACCAGTCGGACAAACTCCTCCGTGCACTGAAGATGCCCTATGATAAGATACATGCCTGTGAGAAAGGATGTGTCTTGTTTAGGCTTGACTATGCGGACTTGAACTATTGTCCCATTTGCAAGTCTTCCAGGTATGTTGTGGTAGACAACGGTATGGGTGAGAAGACACAGACCAAAATCCCCGTTAGTGTTCTTCGGTATATGCCAATCGTACCAAGACTTCAACGTCTTTTCATGGTCGAAGAGACGGCCAGACAGATGACATGGCACAAAACGGGCAAAAGAACCGAACTAGATGCAGATGGGAATCTGATGATTGTACACACATCGGATGGTGTTGCGTGGAAAAAGTTTGATGAATTACATGGTGACAAAGCGACAGATCCGAGGCATCCTCGAGTCGGCATCAGCACGGATGGGTTCAGTGTGTTTGGTATGACGGCAGCCCAATACAGTTGTTGGCCCGTATTTGTCTTTCCACTCAATCTCCCCCCGGACAGATTATGCAAAGAAAGAACATTTTCCTGACGTTGATAATTCCAGGGCCCAACTATCCGGGAAAAATATGAATGTGTACATGCAACCGCTTAAGGACGAATTGCAAGAAGCCTGGGATAATGGGTTCAAGACATACGATGCCTATAGCAAACGGAACTTCATAATGCGTGTCTGGTACATGTACTCGACGCATGACTTGCCGGCGTATGCGCTATTCGTTGGCTGGTGTGTGCATGGAAGGTTCCCGTGCCCCACATGCAAGGGAGCTCTTGAGTTTCGTTGGCTTCAGGCCGGTCGCAAGTTTTCTTGCTTCGACATGCATAGACAGTTCCTGAATCCTCGCCATAAGTTCAGGAAAGACAAGAAGAACTTCATCAGAGGTAGAGTTGTCAAAAACTCTGCACCACATGCATTGACAGGCCAACAGACCCTGGATCAGTTAAACGCTCTCGAGCCAGATCCAGAGCGTCCAGGGTACTTCAAGGGGTATAATTCTAAGCACGCCTGGACTCACAAAACATGCTTATGGGATCTGCCTTACTTCAAAGACCTCCTTTGCCCACACAACATCGACGTGATGCACACTGAGAAGAATATCGCCGAGGCACTTTTTGGTACATTGTTCGGCATAGATGGGAAGTCAGAGGATAATACTAAGGCTAGAGTCGATCTGGAGGCGCTATGTGATAGGCCGTTACAAAACATGAAAGAACCGAAAGGAAAGCAGAACTGGACGAAGCCAAAGGCATGGTTCAATCTTGGAAGGCCAGCTATGAGGGAAATTATCTTGTGGGTGAAAATGCAGTTGATGTTCCCCGATGGGTATGCAGCGAATCTACAGAGGGGAGCCAGTCTTGATAAATTGAAGATATTTGGTCTCAAGAGTCATGATTGGCACATATGGATTGAGCGGGTAATGCCGGTGATGTTGCGTGGCTTCATCCCTGAGGATGAATGGCTAGTACTGGCAGAACTCAGCTATTTCTTCCGTGTTCTTTGTGCGAAAGAACTATCGCCTGGCGTGCTAGAAGAAATGGAAGAGTTGGCGCCGGAGTTGATCTGCAAGTTAGAGAAGATCTTTCCACCGGGCTTCTTTAATCCAATGCAACATTTGATTTTGCATCTCCCGACCGAGGCAAGATTGGGGGGCCCGTGCAAAATCCTTGGTGCTACCCAACTGAGAGGATGCAGAAGACGCTTCGACAAAAATGTAAAAATAAACGTAGAATTGAAGCATCGATGGCTGAGGCATTCATCACTGAGGAGGCGGCAAACTTCGTGACAGCACACTACGAAGCCAAAAATCGTCATTTGCATAATCCGAAGCCTCGGTACAATGCTGACGACCCTAAAAAGGGTGGATCCAACCTCAGCCTATTCAAAGGGAATCTCGCACCAGCCAGTGTTTCAAATCCAGTATCTTTGGATAACGAACAATGGCGGACCATTTCGTTGTATATCTTCAACAACCTGATAGAAGTGCGGCCGTACATCGAGTAAGTTCTCGGTACATACTTTCGCAACTTCTATTTCCTTTGAACTGCTCTTATTCCTGGATATTTCATACAGTCGATACGTCGCCTTATTCTCGTATGGAGCGGTGATCCAAAAGGATTCTGTCGAAGAGTATGAGCTTCTCGCAAAGCAAGGAGGCGGCTATCCCGGTTTCATCTCTTGGTTCAAACAAACGGTAATTTCTATTAGACTTGTAGGCTAATTTGTAGGCGGCTATCCCGGTTTCATTCGCTAATTTGTGCGTAATGCAACAATCCTTTCATATTAAACTTGTAGGCTAATTCAGAGTCTATGGACGCCGAATTGAGACAAGTCGCTAATGGTTTTGACTATAAGGTCCGTTCATTTGACAAATACGACATCAACGGGTATCGCTTTCGTACCTATGGCAAAGAGCTATCTATGGCCGACCGAAAGTCTACAAATTGTTGTGTATCTGCTATCGGCGAAGGAGGTACCGAGTATTATGGGAGAGTTGAAGCAATTTATGAACTTCTATTCTATGGTGAAAACCCACCGAATGTCGTAGTCTCCAAATGTTATTGGTTTCAGCCGAAGGAGACTAGAAGGACTCATGAACATATAGGGCTAGTTGAAATCAACCAAAGCACCCATTTAGATGTTCCTGATGTCTATATTACGGCTCAACAGGCGACCCAAGTATTCTATCTACCGTGGGCCTGCCAAACTAATCCAAATCTGAAAGGTTGGGATGTCGTTTATGAAGTGCCACCACGTGCTAGACTATCTCCCCCAAAGGAAGAGGATTATGAACCTCACATTAACCCAGACACATATGAAGGAGAATTCTTCCAAGAGACACGTCTTTCCAAAAAGCGTTTCAAGAACCGCTATACTTCACCCCAAAACATTGAAGTAGACAGCGACAGTGAATCCGACATCACCCCAGAGGAGGAACAAGAAGAGCCGGAACAAGAAGAGGTTACTGCTGCGGATGACCTGTCATTGCTTCACCGATTACGTCAAGGTGGCCTTGCACATGTTGATGCCACTGAACCCTATGAGCCCGTCATTGATTATAGTGATGATGATGATTATGCATGTATTGATGATACTGATCGAGATTATTAGTAGTGTCAGGTATTACATTTTTTAATGTTGTACTTGATGATGATACACTTAAGTGATACACATATTATTATTCATGTCGGTCTTTTTTTTATGTTGTACTAATTTCGTTTACTGTTTGTCATGGCAGGTGTTGAAAGATGGTGGGCGCTGGTCGGGAGCGCGCCAAGGCCCCTTCTTCGTCGGCGCGTGGTCTGAGGTCTTCGATTCCAGACGTACCTCTCCGCCGAGCGTTGCTGGACAGTATGTCCACACCGCCGGGCCCTTCTTCGTCGACCGCGGTGCCCAGCAGGGGACGAGGTAGGAAGAGAGGAGGTGGGGCACGTGGTCGCGGGAGAGGAGGTAGGGTGACTGCTAGGGCACCTTCCTCGCCGCCACCCCCAGCTGTTTCACCCGAGCACGTGACTGCTAGGGTGGACTCGTCCGAGGAGGAGGCTACACGGACTCCGGTCCACGAGCCTCCGGTCCACGGGTCTTGGGCCCACGAGCCTCGGGTCGACTGGCGTTCGGCCCACGAGAGTTCGGCCCACGAGACCCCGGAGGAGCACACGTCCGGATGGGGTACCTGGCCGGATCAGCCCGAGGAGCCGAGTGGCCATGCTGGTGATGGCGGGGAGCCGACTGATCTTGAGGAGGAGGGTGGCACCGTGTACCAGCGTGGTGCTACACGGCTCCCGTCCGTGCCGGCGACCCGCGAGCAGAGGTGGTTGATCTTCCCTGATGGGGAGAGGTACGTAAGTGCATTTAATATTTTTGTACCTTCTGCATTCACGTTTCTTCAAATAACTAATGCGTTGGCCTTGTCATGCTGCAGGGGTTGGGACCACCATCATAGTGTCCGCCGGCCCAACTCCGTCCTTGGAGTTCTTTGCCGGCAAAACTTCACGGGGTTTGTCACGTTGCCTGGTGAGGGTCGGCTTCCAGAGCTTGGGTTGAGCTGGGAGCACTACGTGGCTGCCCCGGCCCCGCCGGATGTCATTATCGACGGTGTCTTGTGCGACACGAGGGCAGACATGGTGATCAGGACGTTCTGGGTAATTTCTCCTTTACACATTTCAAAATCTTCAACTAGCTAGTTATTAATTGTACTAATCAATATTGTCTCATTTGATTGCAGACATTATACAGGTGTGAGGAGGGATACGAGGAGGACAGCGCAAATGTTATCCAGAACGTCTGCAAGCGCCTACTCCAGAACTTACGGCACGAGGCTCGGGTGCAGGCTGTTCGAGACTACTACGCCTTGTGTGGTATCAAGAAGACCAAGCCGGTGTGCCGCGATAAGTTCCTGAGTAAGGAGCAGTACATGAAGGTAATTCTTAAGGCCTTCTACTTAAGTTCCTTCATTTAGTAATTCTTAGCCGTAGCGCTCAAGTTTCTATTTGCTAACTTAGGCGCCTCCGAGATGGTGTGCGGATCGGATGGATTGTTGGGAGGTGTTGGTCGATGAGTGGTGCTCACAAGAATGGCTAGCCCTCCACAACCAGGCCAAGGACAAACCTGCCCAAATGGAAGGTGTGCCACACCATCAAGGCAGCTCCAACTTATATCAGTTCGGGCGCAACTGGGTATGTGGTTTGCTATATGATTCATGCAATTCATTCATCATGCTAGCTTGAGCCCTTTAATTACTAATTTTCATTGTTTCTCTCTTTCAGGCACGCCACAATAAGGCGGATAAGGTGCCAGAGGTGTACGACCTGTATGCCATGGCCCACACTGGCTCTTTCAAGAAAGTCAAGGCTTTCTCTCAGTCTGACCTCGATGATGCAAACAACTTCACCAACATCTCCTCCCACAACAAGCTCGTGAGATATAGAGATGAGGGGAAGGCGAGGAAAGGGGAGGACTTTAACCCGAGCCAGGGTCCCATTGATCCAGAGCTGGTGATGATATCTGGTGGCGGGAGGTCCCATGGCTCCATAGCCATTGGAGATGGACTTATCCGTTGTCCTAGCACTCTCCCGGAGATCAAGGCGCGCCAGTCGAGCTCCGCTCCTGAGATAAGGCCACGTGAACGGCCAGTGCAACTCGCCATCAAGGTTAGTGATACGTACTCAGTTATCTTTCTCCATTACATTGTGTGCGCTTCCATCAATGATTACAAATGGTCATGTGAGTGGTGTTGCAGGCTGCTATACAGACTGAGAGAGATAGAACAGAGAAACTTCTGGCGGAGGCGGCGGAGAGGCAGCGGGAGATGGAGGAGAGGACGAGAAAGATGATGGAGGAGGAGAGGGCACAGAATGACATGCAGGCAAGGGCCATGTACGAGCTCCTTGTGGTAAGTTTCTTCTGCAGATTACTTGCTAGTCTTAACATTTGAGTCTCATTACTAACTAGTATGACTCTGTTCTGAAAACCAAATGTGCAGTCTGTGTGCGAGAAGTCCGGTCAGCCCGCTCCGCCGATGCCAGTGATTGCTCCTGGGAGCACGGTGAGTTTAGTTTGAATGAACATTACTTGGTAGTCTTAACATTTGAGTGTCGTAATGCTAACGAGACATTGGAAATGATCTTTGGTGCAGCTTAACTCCAGAAACGCATCGCACGATCCTTCTCCAGGTAGCGGCACTAGCCACCCCGCTCCTACACCTCCCTGATCACGGTAAGTTTCTCTAGTGTTTTGCTTAACAAATGCATAAAGACCTAGACTTAGCTTTATTTCCTCCTATATGCTTACCATAATGACCTAGAGTTAGCTTATTTTCCTCCAAAATGACCCATTTTACCTAGGTTAGCTTATAAATGATGCAGTTCATCCAAGTTAGCTCAAAAATGACCCCTTTTACGTAGATTAGCTCCTAAATGATCCATTTTACCTACGTTAGCTTTAAAATGGTCCATTTCACCTACGTTAACTCCAAAATGACCCATCTTACCTAGGTTATCTCATAAACGATCCATTTCAACTAATTTAGCTCATAAACGATCCATTTGACCTGAGCTAAAAAAGATCCATTTCACCTAAATTAGCTCTTAAATGATCCATTTCACCTAAGTTAGCTCAAAAAGATCCATTTCAACTAAATTAGCTCAAAAATGATCCATTTCAACAAAGTTAGCTCAAAACCGATCCATTTCAACAAAGTTAGCTCAAAAACGATCCATTTGACCTAAGTGAGCTAAAAAACGATCCATTTCACCTTAGTTACCTCAAAAAGATCCATTTCACCTTAGTTACCTCAAAAACGATCCATTTCTAACTTTCTTATTTTGCCATTTTGCAGATTTCATTATGTGCTGGATGGAGTGCTTGTTCTACTCTTCTTCTTCTCGTCTTCTCATTCTTGTCTTCTCATTCTAGTCACCTTAGCTATGGAGTGCTTCTTTATGTATGGATGGAACTTCTTTATGTATGAAATGATGGATGGAACTTGTTTATGTATGAAATGATGGATGGAACTTGTTTATGTATGAAATGATGTATGAACTTGTTTATGTGATGAATGCCTGTGAAATATATCTATATGTCATATATATTTTCTGTGCAAATTGTGGGATTTAACAAAAAATAGAAAAAACAGACAATATGCAGGCTCTTTGCCGTCTGCCACCGACGGCAAAGAGCTCTTTGCCGTCTGCCGCAGACGGCAAAGAAGCCACGTGGCAGCCAACTGTGCTTCCTGGGAGATGACCCATTTGGTCAGTTTGCCTACAGTGGCAGACGGCAAAGACTTTGCCGTTCGTGGCAGACGGCAAAGAACCTGCACTTTGCCATCAGTGGCAGACGGCAAAGAACCTGCCATCTAGTGACGTGTAGATGACATCATAAGGCGGACGGCAAAGACCAGAGAAATTTTGCCGTCCGCGGCGGACGGCAAAGGTCTGCCGTTAGCCACTTAACGGACTGACAGCGCAATTATTGCCGTCCACCCTCTTTGCCGTCCGCCGGAGACAGCAAAGGCTCTTTGCCGTCCGCCGCCAGGAAGCAGACGGCAAAGCAGATGTTTACCGTAGCCTTCTTTGCCGGAGCCTTTTGCCGTCCGCCTTTCGAGCCTTTGCCGTCCGCCGTGGCAGACGGCAAAGTAGTTGTTTCCTGTAGTGAATGTTTTGACATCCTATCTGCAAGATTTCATAAATAATGCAGTAACTGCTAATATAATTCTAACAGACTCTTAGCATCGCTACGAGTGAGAAAGTCTCATCGCAGTCAACTCCTTGAACTTGCCGGAAAACATCTTAATGACAAGTCGAGCTTTCTTAATGGTGACACTTACCATCATTGTCTGTCTTCCCTTTAAAATCCATCTGTACCCAACAGCCTTACGACCATCAAGTAGTTCTTTCAAAGTCTATACTTTGTTTTCATACATGGATCCTCTCGGATTTTATGGCCTCGAGCCATTCCTCGGAATCCGGGCCCACCATGCTTCTCCATAGCTCGTAGGTTCATTGTTGTCTAGCAACATGACTTCCAAGACAGGATTACGTACCACTCTGAAGTAGTACGCATCCTTGTCGTCCTATGAGGTTTGGTAGTGACTTGATCTGAAGTTTCATGATCACTATCATAAGCTTCCACTTCAATTGGTGTAGGTGCCACAGGAACAACTTCCTGTGCCCTGCTACACATTAGTTGAAGTGACGGTTCAATGACCTCATCAAGTCTCCACCATCCTCCCACTCAATTCTTTCGAGAGAAACTTTTCCTCGAGAAAGGACCCGTTTCTAGAAACAATCACTTTTGCTTCCAGATCTGAAATAGGAGGTATACCCAACTGTTTTGGGTATTCTATGAAGATGCATTTATCCGCTTTGGGTTCGAGCTTATCAGCCTGAAACTTTTTCACATAAGCGTCGCAGCCCCAAACTTTTAAGAAACGACAGCTTAGGTTTCTCTAAACCATAGTTCATACGGTGTCGTCTCAACGGAATTGCGTGGTGCCCTATTTAAAGTGAATGCGGTTGTCTCTAATGCCTAAACTATAAACGATAGTTGTAATTCGATAAGAGACATCATGGTATGCACCATATCCAATAGGGTGCAGTTATGATGTTCGGACACACCATCACAATATGGTGTTCCAGGCGGTATTAGTCGTGAAACAATTTCCACAATTTCTTAATTGTGTGCCAAACTCGTAACTCAGATATTCATCTCTATGATCATATCACACACATTTTATCCTCTTGTCATGACGATCTTCAACTTCACTCTGAAATTACTTGAACCTTTCAATAATTCAGACTTGTGTTTCATCAAGTAAATATTCTCAGCATCTACTCAAATCATGTGTGAAGTAAGAACATAACGATATCCAGTGCGTGCGTCAGCACTCATTGGACTGCACACATCAAAGGTATTACTTCCAACAAGTTGCTCTCTTGTTCCATCTTACTGAAAACGAGGCCTTTCAGTCATCTTGCCCATGTGGTATGATTTGCATGTCTCAAGTGATTCAAAATCAACTGAGTCCAAATGATCCATCTGTATGGACTTTCTTCATGCATATATACTAATAGACATGGTTCGCATGTCTCAATCTTTTCAAAAACGAGTGAGTCCAAAGATCCATCAACATGGAGCTTCTTCATGCGTTTTATACCAATATGACTCAAGTGGCAGTGCCACAAGCATGTGGTACTATCATTACTATCTTATATCTTTTGGCATGAACATGTGTATCACTACGATCGAGATTCAATAAACCATTCATTTTAGGTGCAAGACCATTGAAGGTATTATTCAAATAGACAGAGTAACCATTATTCTCCTTTAATGAATAACCGTATTGCGATAAACATAATCCAATCATGTCTATGCTCAACGCAAACACCAAATAATTATTATTCAGGTTTAACCCCAATCTCGATGGTAGAGGGAGCATGCGATGCTTGATCACATCAACCTTGGAAACACTTCCAACACATATCGTCATCTCAGCTTTAGCTAGTCTCCGTTTATTCCGCAGCTTTTATTTCGAGTTACTAACACTTAGCAACCGAACCGGTATCTAATACCCTGGTGCTACTAGGAGTACTAGTAAAGTACACATTAATATAATGTATATCCAATATACTTCTGTCGACCTTGCCAGCCTTCTCATCTACGAAGTATCTAGGGTAGTTCTGCTTCAGTGACCGTTCCCCTCATTTCAGAAGCACTTAGTCTCGGGTTTGGGTTCAACCTTGGGTTTCTTCACTAGAGCAGCAACTGATTTGCCGTTTCGTGAAGTATCCCTTCTTGCCCTTGCCCTTCTAGAAACTAGTGGTTTTACTAACCATCAACAATTGATGCTCCTTCTTGATTTCTACTTTCGCGGTGTCAAACATCGCGAGTTGATCAAGGATCATCATGTCTATCCCTGATATGTTATAGTTCATCACAAAGCTCTAATAGCTTGGTGGCAGTGACTATGGAGAACCATCACTATCTCATCTGGAAGATTAACTCCCACTCGATTCAAGTGATTGTAGTACTCGGACAATCTGAGCACATGCTCAACGATTGAGCTTTTCTCCCTTAGTTTGCAGGCTTAAGAAACTTGTCAGAGGTCTCATACCTCTTAACGTGGGCATTAGTCTGAAATCCCAATTTCAGTCTTTGGAACATCTCATATGTTCTGCGACGTTTCAAAACCGTCTTTGGTGCCACAATTTTAAACCGTTAGCATCACACACTGAACTATCACGTAGTCATCAAAACGTGTATGTCAGATGTTTCGTAACATCTACAGACGACGTTCGAGGTTCAACACACCGAGCGGTGCATTAAGGACATAAGCCTTCTGTGCAGCAATGAGGACAATCCTCAGTTTACGGACCCAGTCCGCATAATTGCTACTATCAACTTTCAACTAAATTTTCTCTAGGAACATATCTTAGTAGAACTAAAGCGTAAGCTACGACATTATTTGCAAAGACCTTTTGACTATGTTCATGATAATTAAGTTCATCTAATTTATTTAATGAACTCCCACTTAGATAGACATCCCTCTAGTCATCTAAGTGATACATGATCCGAATCGACTAGGCCATGTCCGATCATCACGTGAGACGGACTAGTCATCATCGATGAACATCTCCATGTTGATCGTATCTACTATACGACTCATGTTCGACCTTTCGGTCTCTTGTGTTCCGAGGCCATGTCTGTACATGCTAGGCTCGTCAACACCCGTTGTATGCGAACGTTAGAATCTATCACACCCGATCATCACGTGGTGCTTCGAAACAACGAACCTTCGCAACGGTGCACAGTTAGGGGGAACACATCTCTTGAAATTTTAGTGAGGGATCATCTCATTTATGCTACCGTCGTTCTAAGCAAATAAGATGTAAACATGACAAACATCACATGCAAATCATAAAGTGACATGATATGGCCAATATCATCTTGCGCCTTTTGATCTCCATCTTCGAGGCGCGGCATGATCACCTTCGTCACCGGCATGACACCATGATCTCCATCATCGTGTCTTCATGAAGTTGTCTCGCCAACTATTACTTCTACTACTATGGCTAACGGTTAGCAATAAAGTAAAGTAATTACATGGCGTTTTTCATTGACATGCAGGTCATACAATAAATTAAGACAACTCCTATGGCTCCTACCGGTTGTCATACTCATCGACATGCAAGTCGTGATTCCTATTACAAGAACATGATCAATCTCATACATCACATATATCATTCATCACATCCTTTTGGCCATATCACATCACATAGCATACCCTGCAAAAACAAGTTAGACGTCCTCTAATTGTTGTTGCATGTTTTACGTGGCTGCTATGGGTTACTAGCAAGAACGTTTCTTACCTACGCAAAAGCCACAACGGTGATATGCCAATTGCTATTTACCCTTCATAAGGACCCTTTTCATCGAATCCGATCCGACTAAAGTGGGAGAGACAGACACCCGCTAGCCACCTTATGCATCAAGTGCATGTCAGTCGGTGGAACCTGTCTCACGTAAGAGTACGTGTAAGGTCGGTCCAGGCCGCTTCATCCCACAATGCCGCCGAATCAAGATAAGACTAGTAACGGTAAGCAAATTGAACAAATCGTCGCCCACAACTACTTTGTGTTCTACTCGTGCATAGAATCTACGCATAAACCTGGCTCATGATGCCACTGTTGGGGAACGTAGCAGAAATTTAAAATTTTCTACGTATCACCAAGATCAATCTATGGAGTCATCTAGCAACGAGAGAGAGGGGAGTGCATCTACATACCCTTGTAGATCGCGCGCGGAAGTGTTCAAGAGAACAGGGTTGATGGAGTCGTACTCGTCGTGATCCAAATCACCGATGATCCTAGCACCGAACGGACGGCACCTCCGCGTTCAACACATGTACGGAGCGGGCACGTCTCCTCCTTCTTGATCCAGCAAGGGGGGAGGAGAAGTTGATGGAGATCCAGGAGCACGACAGCGTGGTGGTGGAAGTAGCGGGATCCCGGTAGGGCTTCGCCAAGCGCAAGCGGGGAGGAAGAGGTGTCACGGGAGGGAGGGAGGCGCCAGGGCTTGGGGTGCTGCTCCCATGCGCCTCCCCACTATATATAGGGGTGGAGGGGGCTGGTTTCTTGCCCTCCAAGTCCATTGGGGCGTTGGCAAAGGTGGGGGAAAGAAATCCCATCATTTCCCTTCCCCACCGATTGTTATCCCCCTTTTTTAGGGATCTTGATCTTATCCCTTCGGGATATGATCTTATTCCTTCTAAGGTGGGATCTTGGTGCGCCTTGACCAGGGGTGTGGGGACTTGCCCCCACTACCCACGTTCATGTGGGTCCCCCCATGCAGGTGGGCCCCACTTCAGAACCTTCTAGAACCTTCCCGGTACAATACCGAAAAATCCCGAACATTTTCCGGTGGCCAAAATAGGATTTCCCATATATAAATCTTTACCTCCGGTCCATTCCGGAACTCCTCGTGACGTCCGGGATCTCATCCGGGACTCCGAACAACTTTCGGTTAACCGCATACTAATATCTCTACAACTCTAGCGTCACCGAACCTTAAGTGTGTAGACCCTACGGGTTCGGGAGACATGCAGACATGACCGAGACAACTCTCCGGTCAATAACCAACAGCGGGATCTGGATACCCATGTTGGCTCCCACATGTTCCACGATGATCTCATCGGATGAACCACGATGTCGAGGATTCAATCAATCCCGTATACAATTCCCTTTGTCGATCGGTACGTTACTTGCCCTAGATTTGATTGTCGGTATCCCAATACCTTGTTCAATCTCGTTACCGGCAAGTCACTTTACTCGTACCGTAACGCATGATCCCGTGGCTAACTCCTTAGTCACATTGAGATCATTATGATGATGCATTACCGAGTGGGCCCAGAGATACCTCTTCGTCATACGGAGTGACAAATCCCAGTCTCGATTCGTGCCAACCCAACAGACACTTTCGGAGATACCTGTAGTGCACCTTTATAGCCACCCAGTTACGTTGTGACGTTTGGTACACCCAAAGCATTCCTACGGTATCCGGGAGTTGCACAATCTCATGGTCTAAGGAAATGATACTTGACATTAGAAAAGCTCTAGCAAACGAACTACACGATCTTGTGCTATGCTTAGGATTGGGTCTTGTCCATCACATCATTCTCCTAATGATGTGATCCCGTTATCAATGACATCCAATGTCCATGGTCAGGAAACCATAACCATCTATTGATCAACGAGCTAGTCAACTAGAGGCTTACTAGGGACATGTTGTGGTCTATGTATTCACACATGTATTACGGTTTCCAGTTAATACAATTATAGCATGAACAACAGACAATTATCATGAACAAGCAAATACAATAATAACCATTTTATTATTGCCTCTAGGGCATATTTCCAACACTCCCACCGGCCCTGGCCGACGTCAAGATCGATCTTTGCCACCATCGCGATCATCCTCTCCCCTCACCCTCCATTCCCACTCGAGCAACTAAGGGGCAACCCTAGCATTGGTTCCCGACCTTGGCATGACGAGAATGGTTTAGGGTTTATATGCGGCAGTGGAATCTATCCAGGCGGAGTTGTCCACTAGAGAGACAAAAGAGCTGGAAGAGATGATGAAACAATAACGGATTAGAGAAGAGGGCTTGGGTGATCTGGTCTATGAGGATGAACTATATGATGGATTTTTAGAGCCATCATTGATCAACGCGCTTAAAAAATTGGATACATTTTCATGATCAGCCTGATGGTTTTGGTCCTCTCGTGAAGTCCCTAGCGACAAAGGTTGGTGAATTCTATGTGGAAGAGAATAATTCTGGGGATTTTGCGAGCAATTTCTACAGAGTTAAGGTGATATTGGGTGTTAGGAAACCCCTCAAAAATGTGTTTCGATTGTCAACAAGAAGAAGAAGAAGAAGAAGAAGAAATATGAGCGGCTACCGGATTGGTGTGCCTTGTGCGTTATGATTCGCCACTTATTTAACAAGCATAGTGATGGCGTGCCCCCCTTCTGCTATTGTGTTCAAGAATCTTCGTGCAACTTGGAGTAGAGGTGTTGGTCGTTCTGGTGGTCATAATCAAGGTATTGGCAAAGCAGTCAATTTGGTCATTAATCCTCTTGGTGGCCTGGAATATGACGGCAATATGGATGTTCATAAGTTGAAAGATTGTCCAATGAAGTGGAACATCTGGATGCCAGCAGTAAGAGAGGTGATGATACATCTTCCAAGGAGATTCCACCGGCTGCTAATACCGGGACTTTGGTGTGAGCGGTCAGGAGGGTGTTCCACCTAGCTCGTCTGCCAATCAAGACCTAAAAGGGTCCAAGTCTGCTAGTAGCTCTAGCTTTGTGCAACTTCTAGTAGCTCTAGATTTTGTTGCCTTGTTTCATATAAGAACACCAGCTTCAGGGAATGGGCTCGACAAAGAGCTTGAAGATCATGAACTGCATGAGAGTTCCCCGCCCCTTGACAATTCCATACAAGGCATTGCTACTGACGGGGCGCCATAGTTGGCCTCGTCAGCTTACCAGCGGCCCCATGGCTGGTTGCCTCCATTCCCACCTCATGCTCCATACTGCTTGTGTCATCCATAGTTTGTTGTGCCTCCAGCTTCCCCTTCTTCAAAGTTCCTCCTATTGGCAAGTCCACAAAGGGCACCATTGCATTGTCAGCAGTAGCAGTCAAATCATGGCCTAGCAGGCCCTCCACATGTCTTTTCCCTAGTACAGAGTCATTGTAATCCATAGACTCACGAGCACTTCCAAACAAAACCTCTAAATTATCAATGTCCCACAGTGTTGGAATCATATCCTCCCTGCCAAGTGGCTCATCATGGATTACTAGGGAACCTTTATTCCTATTAACCAGAACTTTCTTCTATAGGCCGGTCATCTTCCTTCTCTATTTCGGTATGGGTTCATGCACATCAACAGTTTTGGCCTCGAACTTCATCTTCATCTGTTGGACCTTGTTGCACTCGGGCTTCTCTCTGTCCAGTCTAAGTCTCAGACCCTCTACTTGGCTTGGTAGCTGCTCATCAGCCTCTTTTGAGCCTTATGTCTCCTTGTCCTCAAAGCCATCTCGTGCATCTACCCTTTGTGGAACTGCATCTGGCTATACATGGTCGCTGCTTGCAGTAGATTGATACGTCTCCGTCGTATCTATAATTTTTGATTGTTTCATGCCAATATTCTACAACTTTCACATGCTTTTGGCAACTTCTTATACTATTTTTGGGACTAACATATTGATCCAGTGCCCAGTGCCAGTTCCTGTTTGTTGCATGTTTTTTGTTTCACAGAAAATCCATATCAAATGAAGTCCAAACGCGATAAAAACTTACAGAGATTTTTTTGGAATATATGTGATTTTTGAAAAATAATCAACGCGAGACAATGCCTGAGGGGCCCACAAGGGTGGGGGGCGCGCCCTGGACCCTTGTGTCCGCCACGTAAGGCGGTTGGTGCCCTTCTTTCGCCGCAAGAAAGCTAATATCCGGATAAAAATCGTGTTAAAATTTCAGCCCAATCGGAGTTATGGATCTCCGGGGAATTTAAGGAATGGTGAAAGGACAAAATCTGGGAGCGCAGAAACAGAAAGAAACAGAGAGAGAGAGAGAGAGATCCAATCTCAGAGGGGCTCCCGACCCTCCGCTGCCATGGAGGCCATGGACCAGAGGGGAAACCCTCCTCCCATCTAGGGGGGAGGTCAAGGAAGAAGAAGAAGGAGGGGGCTCTCTTCCCCTCTCTCCCAATGGCGCCGGAACGCCGCCGGGGCAATCATCGTGTGACGGCGATCTACACCAACACCTCCATCATCTTCCCCAACATCTTCATCACCTTCCCCCATCTATATTCAGCGGTCCACTCTCCCGCAACCCGTTGTACCCTCTACTTGAACATGGTGCTTTATGCTTCATATTATTATCCAATGATGTGTTGCCATCCTATGATGTCTGATACGTCTCCAACGTATCTATAATTTTTTATTGTTCCATGCTATTATATTATCTGTTTTGGATGTTTTATATGCATTAATATGCTATTTTATATGATTTTTGGGACTAACCTATTAACCTAGAGCCCAATGTCAGTTCCTGTTTTTTCCTTGTTTTAGAGTTTCGCAGAAAAGGAATACCAAACGGAGTCCAAACGGAATAAAACCTTTGCAATGATTTTTCTTGGACCAGAAGACATCCAGAGGACTTGGAGCGCAAGTTAGAGAACCCACGAGACGGCCACAAGGTCGGAGGGCGCGCCCAGGGGGGTAGGGCGCACCCCCAACCTTGTGGGCCCCTCGTATCTCCACCGACCTCGTTCCTTCGCCTATATATACTCTTATACCCTAAAAACATCCAGGAGAGCAACAAAACCACTTTTCCACTGCCGCAACCTTCTGTACCCGTGAGATCCCATCTTGGGGACTTTTCCGGCGTCCTGCCGGAGGGGATTCGATCACGGAGGGCTTCTACATCAACACCATTGCCTCTCCGATGAAGCGTGAGTAGTTTACCACAGACCTACGGGTCCATAGCTAGTAGCTAGATGGCTTCTTCTCTCTCTTTGATTCTCAATACAAAGTTCTCCTCGATGTTCTTGGAGATCTATTCAATGTAATACTCTTTTGCAGTGTGTTTGCTGAGATCCGATGAATTGTGGATTTATGATCAGCTTATCTATGAATATTATTTGAATCTTCTCTAAATTCTTATATGCATGATTTTATATCTTTGCAAGTCTCTTCAAACTATCAATTTGGTTTGGCCAACTAGATTGATTTTTCTTGCAATGGGAGAAGTGCTTAGCTTTGGGTTCAATCTTGCGGTGTCCTTTGATGCGGCTTGAAGCTACGTCGGTATTTCCCCAAAGAGGAAGGGATGATGCACCACAGCAGCGGTAGGTATTTCCCTAAGTGATGAAACCAAGGTTATCGAACCAGTAGGAGAACCAAGCAACACAACGTAAACAGCGCTTGCACACAAATAACAAATACTCGGAACCCGACGTGTAAAACGGGTTGTCGATCCCTTTCGGGTAACGGCGCCCAAGGTAGGCAAACGGACATGAGAGAGTTGTAAATATTGATAGATCGAACACCAAATAAAATAAATTGCAGCAAGCTATTTGTGTGCAAGCGCTGTTAGTATAAGAAAGCAAATCACCACAAAATTCATCCATCGTAAGATAACCCAAAACTTGAAAACTTCAATCACACAAAACTCAACAAAACCTTCGTGAGATCCGTTAGTATACAAATCACCACTATAAGTACTGTATCAAACCAATTCATATTTTATTCTTGCCTTATATCTACTGTATTTCAACTTTCCTATGGCAAAAACTCATCAAAGAAAACCATAGAATCATCAAAACAAGCACACAACGCAAAGAAAATAGAATCTGTCAAAAACAGAACAGCCTGTAGCAATCTGGATATTTCGAGTACTTCTGTAACTCCAAACATTCTGAAAAATTAGGATGACCTGAGCAATTTGTATGTTAATCTTCTGAAAAAATAATGGGTATTTTATCACGCTCCTGTGATTTTTAACAATTGTTTTTCTGGGCGCGTAAGTTTCTGTTTTTCAGCAAGATCAAACAACTATCACCCAAGAAGATCCTAAAGGCTTTGCTTGGCACAAACACTAATTAAAACACAAAAATACAATCATAACAGTAGCATAATTGTGCAAACACTCAAGAACAGAAAGCGAAAAGCAAAATAAAATTTTATTCATTGGGTTGCCTCCCAACAAGCGTTGTCGTTTTACGCCCTTAGCTAGGCATAAAGCAAGGATCTAAGTTTTGTCATCCTTGTTTCAAGATCCATTGGATGCTCTCATGATTGATTTATAAGGTGGCCTAATTCTTGTTCTAGGGAAGTGTTCCATACCCTTCCTTAGTAGAAATTGAAATTTAATATTGCCTTCTTTCATATCAATCACGGCATCGATAGTGCGTAAAAGCGGTCTACCAAGAATAATTGGACAAGACGGATTGCAATCAATATCAAGAACAATAATATCTATGGGCACATAATTCCTGTTTGCAAGAATAAGAACATCATTAATTCTTCCCATAGGATTTTTAATAGTAGAATATGCCAAGTGCAAATTTAAAGAACATTCTTCAATATTGGTAAGACCAAGCACATCACATAAAGATTTCGGAATTGTAGAAACACTAGCATCCAAGTCACACAAAGCAAAACACTCATAATTTTTAATCTTGACTTTGATAGTAGGTTCCCATTCATCATGTAATTTTCTAGGAATTGAAACTTCTAATTCCAACCTTTCTTCAAAAGCTTTCATCATAGCATCAACAATATGTTTAGTAAAAGCTTTATTTTGTTCATAGGCATGGGGTGAATTTATCATGGATTGCAACAAAGAAATACAATCAATCAAAGAGCAACTATCATAATTAAAGTCTTTGTGATCCAAAAGAGTGGGCACATCACTAGTTAAAGTCTTGACCTCTTCAAACCCACTTTTATCAATTTTCTCAACAAGATTTTCACCCTCCAAATTATCGGGACGCCTTCTAACTAAAGTTGACCCTTCTCCAGTCACTTTTTCATCAAGTTTAACTTTACTAAACAAGGAATCAATAGAAGAAACACCAATCATTTTAAGATCTTCATCATTTTTATGAAAGCAATCACTAGAAAACGCTTTTTTTTAAATTCTCTTCTAGATCTAAGCATAGCGGTTCTTTTCTTACTTTCATCCGTAGAAAAATAAAGAGCTTTAATTGATTCCTCAACTTTAGGCACAAAAAATTTCATCTTAAGATTTTCTACTTCATGAGAAATTCTATCAACACTTCTTGACAAATCATCAATCTTATTCAACTTTTCTTCTATAGTAGTGTTGAAAACTTTTTACGTGTTGATAAATTCTTTAATATTATTCTCAAGATAAGAGGTGTTCCTATTATTATTGTAAGATTGATTTCCATAGGAATTACCATAATTATTAGAGGAATTACTAGGAAAATACCTAGGATTAAAACTACCTCTATAAGCATTGTTATTGAAATTATTTCAAGAGATAAAATTCACATCTATGGCATCACTATTTTGCTCAATCAAAGTAGACAAAGGCATATCATTGAAATCAATTGCAGCACTTTTACTAGCAACCAATTTCATAAGAGCATCAACTTTTTCACTCAAAGAAGAAATTTCTTCAACCGAATTAAGTTTTTTACTAGTAGGAGCTCTTTTAGTGTGCCATTGTGAATAATTTGCCATGATATTATCAAGCAATTTGGTGGCTTCACCCAAAGTAATTTCCATAAAAGTACCACCAGCGGCGGAATCTAAGAGATTACGAGAAACAAAATTCAACCCCGCACAAAAAAAATTGTATGATCATCCAAAGATTTAACCCATGAGTTGGGCAATCCTTAGCATAATTTTCATCCTTTCCCAAGATTGTGCAACATGCTCATGTTCAAGTTGCTTGAAATTCATGATCTGGGTTCTAAGGGAAATAATTTTCGCGGGCGGAAAATACTTAGTGATAAAAGCATCGTTGCACTCATTCCAAGAATCGATACTATTGCGAGGCAAAGAAGAAAACCAAATTTTTGCAGAATCGCGCAAAGAAAACGGAAATAATTTCATCTTCACAACATCATTGTCCACATCTTTTTTTCTTTTGCATATCGCATAATTCAATGAAGGTTTTAAGATGGGACGCGACATTCTCATTAGGAGTACCGGAAAATTGATCTTTCATAACAAGATTCAGCAAAGCAGTATTAATATCACAAGACTCCGCACTAGTGGCGGGAGGAGCAATCGGAGTGCCAATAAAATCATCGTTGTTGGTATTTGAGAAATCACACAACTTGGTGTTCTCTTGAGTCATGGTGACTACGCAACAAGATTGCACTCAAAAATAGATCCGGCAAGAGAACGGCGAACGAAAAAGAGGGCGAATAAAACGACAAATTTTATGAAGTGGGGGAGAGGAAAACGAGAGGCAAATGTCAAATAATGTAAATTGCGAGGAGATGATATTTGTGATTAGGAACCTGGTATATGTTGAAGATCCTCCCCGGCAACAGCGCCAGAAATTCCTTTTGATGCGGCTTGAAGCTACGTCGGTATTTTCCCAAAGAGGAAGGGATGATGCAGCACAACAACGATAGGTATTTCCCATTCAGTAATGAAACCAAGGTTATCGAACCAGTAGGAGAACCAAGCAACACAACGTAAACAACGCCTACACACAAATAACAAATACTCGCAACCCGACGTGTAAAAAGGGGTTGTCAATCCCTTTCGGGTAACGGCGCCCAAGGTAGGCAAACGGACGTGAGAGAGTTGTAAATATTGATAGATCGAACGCCAAATAAAATAAATTGCAGCAAGGTATTTTTATATTTTTTGTTTAATAGATCTGGAAATAAAAGCAAAGGAAAAATAGATCGCAAAGGCAAATATATGAGAAAGAGACCCGGGGGCCGTAGGTTTCACTAGTGGCTTCTCTCGAGAAAAATAGCAAGCGGTGGGTGAACAAATTACTGTTGGGCAATTGATAGAACTTCAAATAATCATGACGATATCTAGGCGATGATCATTATATAGGCATCACGTCCAAGATTAGTAGACCGACTCCTGTCTGCATCTACTACTATTACTCCACACATCGACCGCTATCCAGCATGTATCTAGTGTATTAAGTTCATGGAGAAACGGAGTAATGCTATAAAAATGATGACATGATGTAGACAAGATCTATTTATGTAGAAATAGACCCCATCGTTTTATCCTTAGTAGCAACGATACATACGTGTCGGTTCCCCTTCTGTCACTGGGATCAAGCACTGTAAGATCGAACCCACTACAAAGCACCTCTTCCCATTGCAAGATAAATATATCATGTTGGCCAAACAAAACCCGAATATCGGAGAAGAAATACGAGGCTATAAGCAATCATGCATATAAGAGATCAAAGAAGACTCAAATAACTTTCATGGATAAAAAGATAGATATGATCATAAACTCAAAGTTCATCGGATCCCGACAAACTCACCGCAAAAAGAGTTACATCATATGGATCTCCAAGAGACCATTGTATCGAGAATCAAACGAGAGAGAGGAAGCCATCTAGCTACTAACTACAGACCCGAAGGTCTACAAATAACTACTCACGCATCATCGGAGAGGCACTAATGGAAGTGGTGAACCCCTTGAGGGAGTCCTGGACTAAGGGGTCCTCAGGGCGTCCGGCCTATTATATATGGGGCGGACTGATGGGCGTGAAGACATGAAGGCCGAAGACTGTACCCGTGTCCGGATAGGACTTTCCTTGGCGTGGAAGGCAAGCTTGGCGACCAACTATGAAGATTCCTTCTTATGTAACCGACTCTATGTAACCCTAGATCCCCCCGGTGCCTATATAAACCGGAGGGTGTAGTCCGGAAAGGATATACTCATTACCATAGTTATACAGGCTAGGCTTCTAGGGTTTAGCCATTACAATCTCGTGGTAGATCAACTCTTGTAATACTCATATTCATCAAGATCAATCAAGTAGGAAGTTGGGTATTACCTCCATAGAGAGGGCCCGAACCTGGGTAAACATCGTGTCCCTTGTCTCCTATAACCATCGACCTTAGACGCACAGTTCGGGACCCCCTACCCGAGATCCGCCGGTTTTGACACCGACATTGGTGCTTTCATTGAGAGTTCCACTGTGCCATCAACGAAAGGTTCGATGGCCCCTTCGATCGTCTACAGTGACGCTGTCCAAGGAGAAACCTTCCTCCCCGGGCAGATTTTCGTATTCGGCGGCTTCGTACTGCGGGCCAACTCGCTTGGCCATCTGGAGCAGATTGATAGCTACACCCCTGTCCACCAGGTCAGATTTGGAAGCTTGAACTACGTTGCGGATATCCGTGGAGACCTGATCTTCAACGGATTTGAGACCACGGCGATCGCTCCCCCTCGCTCCGATGAACATGACTTAAATCTGTCATCGGACCATATTCAGGAGATGGTTCCTATAACTGCTACGACCTTAGATCCGGAGCAGATTGCGCCATCTGAAACCGCAGAATCCGCGGTGTTGGAGCCGCACACGGACTCAGCACCTTGCAATGTCTGCGTCAACGGATTTCCGGACTCATCTCCGGCTATAAGTTCCGAACCACGCACACCTGCGGGCGCAGAGCTGGATCGGTTATAGATCTTCGAGTTCAGCGCCGCAGATATCTTCCAACACTCACCCATGGGCGATGGGCTAAATTCATTAAAAAACCTTTTCTTGGCGGGGGACTCACAGCCGAACTATGTCCGGTTCGAACTAGAGGCTGATGATGGAGAATTTCGCTTCCCACCCGCCACCCACTTCATAGCCACCGTCGAGGACTTAACCGACGTGCTTGATTATGGCTCCGAAGACATCGACGGTATGGACGACGATGCTGACAAGGAGCAAGGCCAAGACTCGCCATTCACTGGACGTTGGACGGCCACCTCTTCGTACGATGTGTACATGGTTGACACACCTAAAAAAGCTAGTGACGATGACAAAGAAGATCAAGTTGCGAATAAACCTTCTGAGACACAGTCCAAGCGCCGACGCCCTAAACGCTGTTCTAAGTCACGTCGCTCAAAAGATAGCAAGACTGGCACCGGAGAAAATAGTACTCCGGACGACGCCGCAAACAATGAAGACCCTATGGGAGCAACATCCGAACAGGAGGAACAAGACAACGGGCAAGTTAGCCCTGATAAACAGGCCATACCCAACGACCCGGATGACGATAGTTACCGTCCACTCTCCGAGGATGAGGAGAGCCTCGGCAACGAGGATTTCATCATGCCGGAGGCACCCCTCGAGCAGGAATGCTTCAAGCGCCAGCTAATAGCTACTGCAAGAAGCCTGAAGAAAAAGTAGCAGCAGCTTCAAGCTGATCAAGACCTACTCATTGACAGATGGACTGATGTCCTGGCAGCCGAAGAATACGGCCTCAAGCGTCCAGCCAAGAGTTACCCAAAACGCAAACTGCTACCTCAGTTCAATGAGGAGGCGCCGGAGCCCATACCTCCCTCGCGCAATGCGGAACGACCACCACGTGGTCGGGATAGTGCAGCAGACCGACCACCCCGCGGTCGTGATAAAAAGGCAACTCAGGCCGAACAGCAGCCCGCCCCACTGCCTCATAAAAACAGAGACAAAACAGCTCGGGACTATACATACAACCTTCGGCAGGACCTGGACAGTAGAGCAGGACACACCAGATCAATCTACGGATCGCGACGACGCCTTTCGACTCACGACGACGGCTACCTATTTGGACGTGACAAACCTAGTCACGCCCGGGCCGATAACCGCAGGCGGACTTCATTGGAGGTGCGCCGCGACGCGACCCGATATAAAGGCGTCGCACACCCTCTCTGCTTCACAGATGAAGTACTGGATCATGAATTCCCCAAGGGGTTCAAGCCCGTCAATATTGAATCATACAACGGAACAACCGATCCCGCAGTATGGATCGAGGATTTTATTCTCCACATTCATATGGCCTGTGGAGACGACCTCCACGCCATCAAATACCTCCCACTAAAGCTCAAAGGGCCAGCTAGACACTTGTTAAACAGCCTGCCTGAAAATTCCATCGGCAGCTGGGAGGACTTGGAAGAAGCTTTTCCAACTTTCAAGGTACTTATGTCCGGCCACCAGACGCCGATGACCTAAGTCACATAGTCCAACAGCCTGGAGAATTAGCCAGAAAATTCTGGACTAGGTTCCTAACCAAGAAGAACCAAATAGTTGACTGTCCGGATGCCGAGGCCCTAGCGTCCTTTAAACATAGCATCCGTGACGAATGACTCTCCGCACCTCGGCCAAGAAAAGCCGAAGTCTATGGCAGCCCTCACGGCACTCATGACCCGCATTTGCGCGGGTGAAGATAGTTGGCTGGCTCGTAGTAAAAACACAGCCAACGAGGCAGGCCCCTCCGAGGCCAAAAACAGCACCGGCAAGACCCGGCGCAATAGACACGAACACCGAAGTAATGGCGATAACACCGATGACACTGCAGTTCATGCCGGATTCAATGGATCCAAGTCCGGCCAGCGAAAGAAACCTTATAAAAGGAACAGCGAGGGACCATCCAGCTTGGACCGCATACTCGATCATCCATGCCAGATACACGGCACCCCAGACAAACAAGCCAATCATACCAACAGAGATTGCCGGGTTTTCAAGCAAGCCAACAAGTCAAATACCGAGAGCAACGAAATGGGATCGCAAAGCGAGGACGACGACAAAGAGCCCCGGCAGCCGAACACCTGGGAGAAGAAGAAATTTCCCCAAGTCAAAATAGTGAACATGATATATGCTACACACATCCCCAAAAGGGAGCGCAAGCGCGCACTCAGGGACGTCTATGCGGTAGAGCCAGCCGCCCCAAAATTCAATCCGTGGTCGTCATTCCCGATCACCTTTGATCGTCGAGATCACCCAACTAGTATCCTTCATGGCAGTTCGGCCGCACTGGTCCTCGACCCAATCATTGACGGATTTCACCTGACACAAGTCCTAATGGACGGTGGTAGCAGCCTTAACCTACTCTATCAGGATACAGTGCGCAAAATGGGCATTAATCCATCACGAATTAAGCCCACAAAGACTACCTTTAAAGGAGTCATACCAGGTGTAGAGGCCCATTGTACGGGCTCAATCACGCTGGAAGTGGTCTTCGGTTCCCCGGACAACTTCCGAAGCGAAGAGCTAATCTTCGATATTGTCCCCTTCCGCAGCGGCTACCACGCACTGCTCGGACGAACCGCATTTGCTAGATTCAACGTGGTACCACACTATGCTTATCTCAAGCTCAAGATGCCCGGTCCACGCGGCGTCATAACAGTCAATGGAAACACGGAACGCTCCCTCCGTACTGAGGAGCACACAGCCGCCCTAGCAGCAGAGGTACAGAGCGGCCTTCTCAAGCAGAACTATAATCCGGCTACCGAGCCCCTGGACATCACTAAGAGAGCCCGGACTACGCTGCAACAGGACAGCTCGGCTCGTCAAGAGTTCGACTAACAATTCGGCTTCAGCCCCAATCCCGACGATGTAGCGGCATTCGTACATAACTACGCACCCAAAATCCCATGGGTATTGACGGAGGCATAGCTAGCTTGCGATCCACGGTGCGGCTCGACCGACCCCAGGATTCACACACCTTCATTTTTTCTTCTAATTTCAGGTTTTTCCTCTCTTTTCGAAGTTTCTTCGAACAACTCGTTCATCGGACACACCAAGGAGGCAAGGAGCTTTGGCGTACAAGGGAATCCCCAGGTGGCCTCTGTTAATGATTGCTATTCCTGTTTTACATACCAGCACGCAGCTCGCACCTGGTCACGACATGTTAAATAGCCTCTTTCGCTTATCGCATTACTTGTGCAAATACGCCTCGACGTATTAATCACATTACAAATAAAGGGTAGCGTCACCTTATTACTTAATTTCCCTTCTTCTTCCTTTGTATTTATTACTCATTGCGGACGTACTCTCTGGTAAGTATTAATGCGCCGGGGGGCTTCATCACGCCCCGCATTACAGCAACCAAAGTCTGAATACTTCTTAAAAAGTACAGTTCGGCACCCCGAACTTATAGCATTATATGCATCGGCTCCGAATCATGTATTTGGTCAATAGTTGGGTTGCCCGGCTCCTGTGTTTGCTACCTTACGTTCCGCTATATCGGCTAGGGTAGTAAAGGGAGAACTACTGCAATTGTGTCCTGGTTCTTCTGGACGAGCACCTCAGTAGAGAAAGCCAAAAACTGACTGTCATGATGTGGCAAGAGCTGGTCAGCTGTTCGAGAGGTCTCAAATCCCTAGAGATTTTTTCCGCTTTATGCGAGGAATTGGTTTTCTCCGATTAGGCGTGTATAACGCCCCTAGTTCGGCCTTCCGAACACCAGGGGCTTTGCCGAAATTTTCATGGTCAAACTCCTATGGCTAAGTGAGGGTAATAAAGGCTGTATAGTCTGATTGCCTTGTTCGTTGCGCTAAACACCTCCTTGAAGGACCAGAATGTGGAGTAAAGAGTGTTTAGATTTATCCTGAACACCCCCGTACTATCTATGTGGGGGCAGAAGCCGACGACTGGTCAACCCTCAGATTTTAATAAACGGTCACACAGGAGGTAAAATTTAATCACAAGCATCATATTACATACCGATCTTGTTTCATATTACAGGACAACCTGAATGTTTTCATGGGAATATCACGTCCTTCGCACATTGCTCCGCCACAAGGCGGGACCCGTCCAGGACACCGCCAAAATACAGCTCGGGTCGACGATGCTCCTTGCCCTCAGGTGGCCCCTCGGTCTTCAACTTCTTGGCATCCATCTTCGCCCAGTGCGTCTCGACGCGCGCGAATGCCATCCGTGCACCCTCAATCCAGACCGACCGCTTCACGACTTCAAGCCGTGGGCAGGAACTCACAAGCCGATTCACAAGTCCAAAGTAGCTGCCGGGCATGGGCTCGGCAGGCCACAGTCGGACTATCAGGTCCTTCATGGCTAACTCGGCCAACTTGTGCAGCTCGACCAGTTGTTTCAACTGGTCGCTAAAGGGCACCGGATGTTCTGGTCCAGGATATTGGGACCAAAACAGCTTCTCCGTAGGCATCCCTTCTTCGGCCCGATAGAACTCGGCAGCATCTGATACGCTGCGCGGCAGATCGGTAAACACCCCTGGAAAACATAAGTTCGGGTAAGTACAAGGACCATTTCCTTTGCATACTTGCCCTACATAGTGAAAGCCTTACCCGCTGCAATCTTCTTGGCCGCCTCGATTTCTTGGAGGGCGCTCTGGGCTTCGGCTCGGGCATCTTGCGCGCTCTGGCGGGCCTTCGCAAGTTCAGACTCTTGTGTCTTAGAATCACGCTCCAAGGACTCGTACTTCTTGACGGCATCCCGGAGCTCTTGCTGAACCTTGCTGACCCTGGCCTCATGCTTTTTGCGCGCGGCACGTTCCTTGGCCGCTTTTTCTTCAGCCTCGGCTAACGCCTTTTTGAGGGCCGCCACCTCGGTCGTGGCCCCTAGTAAAGTTCATGACACTTTAGTCAGCTTGAACCATTTATTCTTCAATATATACGCAGGTTACTGCATACCTTGGTTATCCTCCAGCTGCTTCTTCACGAGGCCGAGCTCTTCCTCAGCCCACTCTAGTTTCTGCTTCAGTCCGGAGACCTCCACGGTTTGAGCGGTAGCAGCCTGCAACGAGGCCTGCTTATTCACATAGACACCTTATGTTAGACTCCTGCGAAAATTATTTTTGATCCTCTGTTTGGCTTCTTCTTTCTGGACACCGAACAGAGCATCATGGGCTACTGTCTACACTGTGATATTCTTCTTACAATTACATTACTCACCTCAAAGCCTATTAGAAGGCTAGCGCAGGCTTCGGTCAGTCCGTTTTTGGCGGACTGAACCTTTTCGATCACCGTACCCATATGGGCATGGTGCTCATCCACAATGGAGGCGCCTTGCAGCGCTTCCAGTAGATGATCCGGTGCCTCCGGTTGGACAGAGGTCACCGGTGGCACACCCCCTCTTTCCGGGAAAAGCCGTTCGCCGTACTCCGGAGCCGTATAGGTCTCCGGAATAGATTCCGGCTGAGGATTGAATAGAAGTCGGCCCATATCATCCGTCTCCATAGGGGCTTTTGCCCCCATATGTCCGGCGGCCCGGGAGTCATCCTGGGACGCCACCCTGATGATCTCCGGAACTTTTCCCCGGTCTGAGGAGGTCCTTTGGGACACCTCCTCATCATCACCCTTGGCCGAGGGAGAATAAGCAGGCGGCGGTGACATGCTGGCCCTCTCCTTTGGGTCCAGCGAACCTTCTGATGAAGATCGCGGAGAACTGTCCTGGGCCGGACTGCAATAACATGATTCAAACATATCAATATTACAAGGCGGAAAGGCCAGACGTTTGGGCGTGCATAAAGATTTTGATACTTACGATGCGGCCTGAGGCTTGGTCGGGGAGGTCGCTCCGGACTGCTATCGACGTCCCACGTGGGGTTATCTGCGAGGGAGCCTCTTGGGTGCCTTCGCCTCCAGGTTCGTGGAGGCCGCTCTCTTCTTCCTTCCCACCTCAGGTGGGGAGTCATCTTCTTCTTCCACCTCCTCGTCATCATCATCGGCGGATGAAGAGTGAGTCTCGTCTTCGGACATCACGTCCGAAGCGCCTTTTCGGCGAGGGCCCCTCCAGGCCCCTTTGGCCGCTTTCTTGGCCATCTTCTCCGTCACCTCATAAGGTACTGGAAACAGCATTTTCATCAGTAATGGGAATTCTGGGTCTTCGGGCAGCGGAGCCGGACAGTTAATCCCCCCTGCTACCTCGATCCAGGCCTAAAAACATGGATAGGAAGGCTTAGGCTTTTTCCTCAAAATATGCTAGTAAAGGGTATACCTTGAAAACATGAAAGAACTTACCGAATTAGCCTGGCGTTTTAAGCTGAGCCCGCGATCCTCGGTCATGGGCGGTGGCGTCTCACCGGCCTTGAAGAGCACTTTCCAGATGTCTTCGTGCGTCGTGCCGAAGAGCTCTAGTAGCGTCTGGTGCTTGGCCGAATCGTACTCCCACAGACAGCAAGTCCGGCGTTGGCACGGAAGGACCCGACGAACAAGCATGACCTGGATCACGTTGACAAGCTTGATTTCCCTGTCTATCATGTTCTGGACGCATGTCTGGAGCCCAGTCAGCTCGTTTGAAGGACCCCAGGTTAGGCCCCTCTCTTACCAAGAGGTGAGCCGCATCGGGATTCCGGATCGAAATTCGGGGGCCGCCGCCCAGTCAGTGTCGCGCGGCTTGGTGATGTAGAACCACCCCGATTGCCACCCCTTCACCGTCTCTGTGAAGGAGCCTTTGGGCCAGGTAACATTGGGCATCTTGCCCACCATGGCGCCTCCGCACTCTGCTTGTTGACCGCTCACCACCTTCGGCTTCACATTGAAGGTCTTCAGCCATAGGCTGAAATGAGGTGGGATGCGGAGAAAGGCCTCGCACACGACAATGAATGTCGTGATGTTGAGAATGAAGTTAGGGGCTAGGTCATGGAAGTCTAGCCCGTAATAAAACATCAGTCCGCGGACGAACGGGTGGAGAGGGAATCCCAGCCCGCGGACAAAATGTGTGAGAAACACAACCCTCTCATGGGGCTCTGGAGTAGGGACGATCTGTCCTTTGACAGGGAGTCGGTGAGCGATCTCCTTGGCCAGGTATCCGGCCTCCCGGAGCCCCTTGATGTCCATCTTCTTAACGGAGGAGGCCATCCACTTGCCTCCAGCTCCGGATCCGGACATGTTTGGAGTACTTTCTCGAACGAGGGAAAGCCAAAGCTTGGGCGCTGGAGCTCAAGGACGGAAGGGCTGAAGAAGAGAAAGGGTGTGGGTGAAGAAAGAAATCCTTATCCCCTTATAAAGGCCGCGAATATCAAGCGCCTCCCCACTCGCCCTAAAAGCTCGCCTATTCCCAAGGGCTGTATAAACGACACGGTTGGGTTACCCATGCCCGCATTGATGAGAATCCCACGATAAGGGGACATGATCTCTGCTTTGACAAGACATGCCAATGGTGACTGCCTCTCGAGACGTGGAGCGTCAGACACAAAACGGTCCGGAATTATGACCGGTCGGACGTAGTGTCATGCTACAAAAATTTGTCAGCAGATTGGACTCGTGTAAAATTATATTCTCTCTGTGGTTGTGTATGGTGTGTGACAGGTCCGGATACTATCATCGCGTCCGAAGACTATCTTGGAGTTCGGAAAAAAGGGAACCCACCTTGCAATGCCGAAGACAATCTGCGCGCCGGACTCCTCGTCATTAAAGCCAGGTTCAGGGGCTACTGAGGGAGTCCTGGACTAAGGGGTCCTCAGGGCGTCCGGCCTGTTATATATGGGCCGGACTGATGGGCTGTGAAGACATGAAGGGCGAAGACTGTACCCGTGTCCGGATAGGACTTTCCTTGGCGTGGAAGGCAAGCTTGGCGACCAACTATGAAGATTCCTTCTTATGTAACCGACTCTATGTAACCCTAGATCCCCCCGGTGCCTATATAAACCGGAGGGTGTAGTCCAGAAAGGATATACTCATTACCATAGTTATACAGGCTAGGCTTCTAGGGTTTAGCCATTACGATCTCGTGGTAGATCAACTCTTGTAATACTCATATTCACCAAGATCAATCAAGCAAGAAGTAGGGTATTTCCTGCATAAAGAGGGCCCGAACCTGGATAAACATCGTGTCCCTTGTCTCCTGTAACCACCGACCTTAGACGCACAGTTCGGGACCCCCTACCCGAGATCTGCCTGTTTTGACACCGAGACCCCTCCGTGATGGTGTCTAGGTTGGATCTGGTGGTTCTGGACTCTGCATGGCTGGAATTGATTTTCGTCGACTCCCCTAGGGTTTCTAGAATATTAGGGTATTTATATAGCAAAGAGGCGGTTCGGGAGGCACCCGAGGTGGGCACAACCCACCAGGCGCGCCCTGGTGGGTTGTGCTCCCCTCGGAGCACACCCCAGGTGCTTCTCCGGCCCACTGGATGTCTTCTGGTCCAAAACAAAATCCTCAAAAAGTTTCGCTGCGTTTGGACTCCGTTTGGTATTGATTTCCTGCGATGTAAAAAACATGCAGAAAACAACAACTGGCACTTGGCACTATGTCAATAGGTTAGTACCAAAAAATGATATAAAATGACTATAAAATGATTATAAAACATCCAAGAATGATAATATAACAGCATGGAACAATAAAAAATTATAGATACGTTGGAGACGTATCAGCATCCCCAAGCTTAACTCCTGCTCGTCCTCGAGTAGGTAAGTGATAAAACAGAATTTTTGATGTGGAATGTTGCCTAACATGTCATATCATATTCTTTTCTTTATAGCATGGACATTTGGACTTTTATATGATTCAAAGTAATAGTATAGTTTTGACATGATGACTTAAATACTCAAGCATATCAACAAGCAACCATGTCTTTCAAAATACCAATGCTAAAGTAAGTTATCCTTAGCCCATCATGCTCAACCATTGATCCATTGATGAAACACACTCATATATTAACTACACCCAATACTCAAGTACGATCATAGTGCCTCTTAGTTGGTGCTTTAATAAGAGAAGATGGAGACTCAAATTCAAATAAAAAATTGCATAAAGTAAAAGAAAGGCCCTCGCAGACGGTGCCAGAGCTCAAAGTGAAAAACTTAGAGATAAAAACATTTTGGGAGGTGTGACTTTCTCGCCAACAAAAATGACTTAGAGTTCCCAACACTTTCCATGCTAAATATATCATAGGCAGTTCCCAAACAGAAAATAAAGTTTATTCCTTTTTCCACCATACTTTCACTTTCCATGGCTAGCCGAATCCACGGTTGCCTTCCATACCAACACTTTCCAAGGAATTTATTATTTGACAACATAAAGTAAATTTATTATTTTGAGAATCAAACGAGAGAGAGGAAGCCATCTAGCTACTAACTACGGACCCGAAGTTCTACAAAGAACTACTCACGCATCATCGGAGAGGCACCAATGGAAGTGGTGAACCCCTCCGTGATGGTGTCTAGATTGGATCTGGTGGTTCTGGACTCGGCGGCGACTGGAATTGATTTTCGTCGACCCCCTTAGGGTTTCTGGAATATTGGGGTATTTATAGAGCAAAGAGGCGGTCCGAGGGGCACCCGAGGTGGGCACAACCCACTAGGGCGCACTTGGGCCTCCAGGCGTGCCCTGGTGGGTTGTGCTCCCTGGAGCACCCCAGGTGCTTCTCTGGCACACTGGATGTCTTCTGGTCCAAAAAAACTCATTAAAAAGTTTTGCTGCGTTTGGACTCCGTTTGGTATTGATTTCCTGCGGTGTAAAAAACATGCAGAAAACAACAACTGGCACTTGGCACTATGTCAATAGGTTAGTCCCAAAAATGATATAAAATGATTATAAAACATCCAAGAATTATAATATAATAGCATGGAACAATCAAAAATTATAGATACTTGGAGACGTATCATCCTTTCCGAGTGACAGTAGGGGCAGCAAGGCACGTATTGTATTGTTGCCATCGAGGATAAAAAGATGGGGTTTTCATCATATTGCTTTAGTTAATTCCTCTACGTCATGTCATCTTGCTTAATGCGTTACTCTGTTCTTTATGAACTTAATTCTCTAGATGCATGCTGCATAGCGGTCGATGTGTGGAGTAATAGTAGTAGATGTAGAATCGTTTCGGTCTACTTGACACGGACGTGATGCCTATATTCATGATCATTTCCTTAGATATCGTCATAACTTTGTGCTTTTCTATCAATTGCTTGGCAGTAATTTGTTCACCCACCTTAATAATTTCTATCTTGAGACAAGCCTCTAGTGAAACCTATGGCCCCCGGGTCTATTTTCCATCATATAAGTTTCCGATCTACAATTTTAGTTTCCTATTTACTTTACTTGGCAATCTTTTACTTTCCGTTCCGTATACCAAAAATACAAAAAATATTACTTTAATGTTTATCATCTCTATCAGATCTCACTTTGCAAATAACCATGAAGGGATTGACAACCCCTTTGTCGTATTGGGTGCAAGTTGGTGTTTGTTTGTGCAGGTATTCGGTGACTTGCGCGTTGTCTCCTACTGGATTGATACCTTGGTTCTCAAAAGTTGAGGGAAATACTTACTCTACTTTGCTGCATCACCCTTTCCTCTTCAAGGGGAAAAATAACGCAAGCTCAAGAAGTAGCAGGAAGAATTCTGGCGCCGTTGCCGGGGAGATCTACGCCAAGTCAAGACATACCAAGTACCCATCATAAACTCTCATCCCTCGCATTACATTATTTGCCATTCGCCTCCTGTTTTCCTCTCCCCCACTTCTAAAACGATTTTCGAAAGATTCGCCTTTTCTTCGCCCCTCTTCCGTTCGTCTTCTTCGCTTGCTTTTTGTGTGCTCATGTGTTGGATTGCTTGCTTTGTCACGATGGCTCAAGATAATACTAAATTGTGTGACTTTTTGAACACCAACGATAATAATGATTTTATTAGTACTCCGATTGCTCCCAATGCTAATGCGGAATCTTGTGAAATTAATACCGCTTTGCTGAATCTTGTTACGAAAGATCAATTTTCCGGCCTTCCCAATGAAGATGCCACATCCCATCTTAATAATTTCGTTGATTTGTGTGATATGCAAAAGAAAAAAGATGTGGATAATGATATTGTTAAATTGAAGCTATTTCCGTTCTCACTTCGAGATCGTGCTAAAACTTGGTTTTCATCTTTGCCTAAAAATAGTATTGATTCATGGAATAAGTGTAAAGATGCTTTTATTTCCAAGTATTTTCCTCCTGCTAAGATCATCTCCCTTAGGAACAATATTATGAATTTTAAGCAACTTGATCATGAACATGTTGCACAATCTTGGGAGAGAATGAAATTGATGATACGAAATTGCTACTCATGGTTTGAATTTGTGGATTATTATACAAATTTTTTATGCCGGATTGAATTTTGCTTCTAGAAATCTTTTAGATTCGGCCGCGGGAGGCACTTTTATGGAAATTACTTTAGGAGAAGCTACCAAACTCTTAGATAATATTATGGTTAATTATTCTCAATGGCATACCGAAAGATCTTCCACTAGTAAAAAAGTGCATGCAATTGAAGAGATTAATGTTTTGAGTGGAAAGATGGATGAGCTTATGAAATTGTTTGCTAATAAGAGTGCTCCTATTGATCCTAATGATATGCCTTTGTCTACTTTGATTGAAAACAATAATGAATCTATGGATGTGAATTTTGTTGGTACGAACAATTTTGGTAATAACGCGTATAGAGGTAATTTTAATCCTAGGCCGTTTCCTAGTAATTCCTCTAATAATTACGGTAATTCCTACAAAAATTCTTATGGAAATTATAATAATATGCCCTCTAAATTTTAGAATAGTGTTAAAGAATTTATAAGTTCACAAAATAATTTCAATGCTTTGATTGAAGAAAAATTGCTTAAGATTGATGATTTGGCTAGGAACGTGGATAGAATTTCTCATGATGTTGATTCTTTGAAACTTAGATCTATCCCACCCAAGCATGATATCAATGAGTCTCTCAAAGCCATGAGAATTTCCATTCATGAGTGCAAAGAACGAACCGCTAAGATGCGCGCTAAAAAAGATTGGTTTATAAAAACGTGTTCTTCTAGTTTCCGTGAAAATAATGATGAAGATCTTAAAGTGATTGATGTGACTCCTATTGAATCTTTGTTTTCCAATGTAAATCTTGACAAAGATGGGACTGGAGATTAGTCAACTTTATTTAGAATGCGTCCCAATGATTCGGAGTTTTTAGTTCTTGATGCAAAAATTGATAAAAGTGGGATTGGAGAGGTCAATACTTTAGATAGCAATGAACCCACTATTTTGGATTTCAAGAACTTTAATTATGATAATTGTTCTTTGATAGATTGTATTTCCTTGTTGCAATCCATGTTGAATTCTCCTCATGCTTATAATCAAAACAAAGATTTTACTAAACATATCGTTGATGCTATGATGCAATCTTACAAAGAAAAGCTTAATTTGGAAGTCTCTATTCCTAGAAAACTTTATGATGAGTGGGAACCTACTATTAAGATCAAGATTAAAGATTATGAATGCTATGCTTTGTGTGATTTGGGTGCTAGTGTTTCCACGATTTTGAAAACTTTGTGTGATGTGTTAGTTTCCATGAATTCGATGATTGTTCCTTGAATTTGCATCTTGCGGATTCCACTATTAAGAAACCTATGGGAATAATTAATGATGTTCTTATTGTTGCAAATAGGAATTATGTGCCCGTAGATTTCATTGTTCTCGATATAGATTGCAATCCTACATGTCCTATTATTCTTGGTAGACCTTTCCTTAAGAACGATTGGTGCAATTATTGATATGAAAGAAGGAAACATTAGATTTCAATTTCCATTAAGGAAAGTCATGGAACACTTTCCAAGAAAGAAAATTAAATTTCCTCATGAATCTATTATGAGAGCCACTTATGGATTGCATACCAAAGATGACAACACTTAGATCTATTCGTGTTTTATGCCTAGCTAAGGGCGTTAAACGATAGCGCTTGTCGGGAGGCAACCCAATTTTATTTTATGTTTTTTCTTTTTAGGTTCTGTTTTGCTTTGAATAAATCATCTAGCCTCTGGTTAGATGTGGTTTTGTGTTTTAATTAGTGTTTTTGCCAAGTAAGACCTTTGGGTTAGCTTGCGGTGATAGTTGATTTAAACTTGCTGAAAAAACAGAAACTTTGCGCTTAGTCCCAGAATTGTTTAAAATCACAGAAGCGTGATAAAATCCTGAAGTTTTTCTAGTACATTGATATATAAATTCCCCCCGCTTTCTTGATTTGTCAGATTTTTTTGAGTTACAGAAGTATGCGAACTTTCCAGATTGCTACAGACTGTTCTGCTTTTGACAGATTCTGTTTTTCGCGTGTTGTTTGCTTATTTTGATGAATCTATGGCTAGTATCGGGGGGGGGGGGTATGAACCATGGAAAAGTTGGAATATAGTATATATTACACCAATATAAATAAATAATGAGTTCACAACAGTACTAAAAGTGGTGATTTGTTTTCTTATACTAACGGAGCTTACGAGATTTTCTGTTGAGTTTTGTGTTGTGAAGTTTTCAAGTTTTGGTGAGGATTTGATGGACAATGGAATAAAGAGTAGAAAGAGCCTAAACTTGGGGATGCCCAAGGCACCCCAAGGTAATATTCATGGATGTCAAAAAGCCTAAGCTTGGGGATGCCCCGGGAAGGCATCCCCTTTTTCGTCTTCGTTTATCGGTAACTTTACTTGAGGCTGTATTTTTATTCACCACATGATATGTGTGTTGCTTGGAGCGTCTTGTATGATGTGAGCCTTTGCTTTTTAGTTTGCCACAATCATCCTTTCTGTACACACCTTTTGAGAGAGACACGCATGAATCGTGATTTATTAGAATACTCTATGTGCTTCACTTATATCTTTTGAGCTAGGCAAATTTGCTCTAGTGCTTCACTTATATCTTTTTAGAGCATGACGGTGGCTTTATTTTATAGAAATTAATGAACTCTTGCACTTCACTTATATTATTTTTATAGTCTCTAAAAAACATAGTAATTTTCTTTGGATATAAAATTAGTCCTAATATGATAGACATCCAAGAGGAATATAATAAAAACTTTCATATATAGTGCATTGAATGCTATGAGAAGTTTGATTCCTAATGATTGTTTTGAGACATGAGGATGGTGATATTAGAGTCATGCTAGTAAGTAGTTGTGAATTTGAGAAATACTTGTGTTAAAGTTTGTGAGTCCCGTAGCATGCACGTATGGTGAATCGTTATGTGATGAAGTCGAAGCATGATTTATTTTTTGATTGTCTTCCTTATGAGTGGCGGTCGGGGACGAGCGATGGTCTTTTCCTACCAGTTTATCCCCCTAGGAGCATGCGCGTAGGACTTTGTTTCGATGACTAATAGATTTTTGCAATAAGTATATGAGTTCTTTATGACTAATGTTGAGTCCATGGACTATATGCACTCTCACCTCTCCGCCATTGCTAGCCTCTCTTGTACCGCGCAACTTTCGCCAGTGCCATAAACACACCACATATCCTTCCTCAAAACAGCCACCATACCTACCTATTATGGCATTTCCATAGCCATTCCGAGATATATTGCCATGCAACTTTCCACCGTTCCGTTATTATGACACGCATCATCATTGTCATATTGCTTTGCATGATCATGTAGTTGACATCGTATTTGTGGCAAAGCCACCGTTCATCATATTTTTTATACATGTCACTCTTGATTCATTGCACATCTCGGTACACCACCGGAGGCATTCATATAGAGTCATATCTTGTTCTAGCATCGAGTTGTAATTTTTGAGTTGTAAGTAAATAAAAGTGTGATGATCTTCATTATTAGAGCATTGTCCCATGTGAGGAAAGGATGATGGAGACTATGATTCCCCCACAAGTCGGGATGAGACTCCAGACGAAAAAAAGAGGCCAAAAAAAAGAAGGCCCAATAAAAAAATGATGAGAGAAAAGAGAGAGGGGACAATGTTACTATCCTTTTTTTCCACACTTGTGCTTCAAAATAGCACCATGATCTTCATGATAGAGAGTCTCCTATGTTGTCACTTTCATATACTAGTGGGAATTTTTCATTATATAACTTGGCTTGTATATTCCAATGATGGGCTGATATGTCTCCAACGTATCTATAATTTTTAATTGCTCCATGCTATATTATCTTCTGTTTTGGACATTATTGGGCTCTATTATTCACTTTTATATTATTTTTGGGACTAACCTATTAACCGGAGGCCCAGCCCAGAATTGCTATTTTTTGCCTATTTTAGAGTTTCGTAGAAAAAGAATATCAAACGGAGTCCAAACGGAATGAAACCTTCGGGAACGTGATTTTTGGAACGAACATGATCCAGGAGACTTGGACCCTAAGTCAAGGAAGCTTCGAGGAGGCCACGAGGTAGGGGGCGCGCCCTCCACCCTCATGGGCCCCCTGTTGCTCCACCGACGTACTCCTTCCTCCTATATATACCTACGTACCCCCAAACGGTCAGATACGGAGCCAAAAACCTAATTCCACCGCCGCAACCTTCTGTACCCACGAGATCCCATCTTGGGGCCTGTTCCGGAGCTCCGCCGGAAGGGGCATCGATCACGGAGGGCTTCTACATCAACACCATAGCCTCTCCGATGATGTGTGAGTAGTTTACCTCAGACCTTCGGGTCCATAGTTATTAGCTAGATGGCTTCTTCTCTCTTTTTGGATCTCAATACAATTTTCTCCCCTCTCTCGTGGAGATCTATTCGATGTAATCTTCTTTTGCGGTGTGTTTGTTGAGACCGATGAATTGTGGGTTTATGATCAAGTTTATCTATGAACAATATTTGAATCTTCTGAATTCTTTTATGTATGATTGGTTATCTTTGCAAGTCTCTTCAAATTATCAATTTGGTTTGGCCTACTAGATTGATCTTTCTTGCAATGGGAGAAGTGCTTAGCTTTGGGTTCAATCTTGCGGTGTCCTTTCCCAGTGACAGTAGGGGCAGCAAGGCACGTATTGTATTGTTGCCATCGAGGATAACAAGATGGTTTTTTTATCATATTGCATGAATTTATCCCTCTACATCATGTCATCTTGCTTAAGGTGTTACTCTGTTCTTATGAACTTAATACTCTAGATGCATGCTGGATAGCGGTCGATGTGTAGAGTAATAGTAGTAGATGCAGGCAGGAGTCGGTCTACTTGTCTCGGACGTGATGCCTATATACATGATCATACCTAGATATTCTCATAACTATGCTCAATTCTGTCAATTGCTCAACAATAATTTGTTCACCCACCGTAAAATACTTATGCTCTTGAGAGAAGCCACTAGTGAAACCTATGGCCCCCGGGTCTATCTTCATCATATTAATCTTCCAACACTTAGTTATTTCCGTTGCTTTTTACTTTGCTTTTATTTTACTTTGCATCTTTATCATAAAAATACCAAAAATATTATCTTATCATATCTATCAGATCTCACTCTCGTAAGTGACCGTGTAGGGATTGACAACCCCTTATCGCGTTGGTTGCGAGGATTTATTTGTTTTGTGTAGGTGCGAGGGACTCAAAAACTGAGGGAAATACTTATGCTACTTTGCTGCATCACCCTTTCCTCTTCAAGGGAAAACCAACGCAGTGCTCAAGAGGTAGCATGGGCTTCCTCAAAATGCCCTAGGTCTTCGTGAGCAAGCAAGTTGGATGCACACCCACTTACTTCTCCTTTTGAGCTTTCATAAACTTATAGCTCTAGTGCATCCGTTGCATGACAATCCCTACTCACTCACATTGATATCTATTAATGGGCATCTCCATAGCCCGTTGATACGCCTAGTTGATGTGAGACTATCTCCTTCTTTTTGTCTTCTCCACAACCACCATCTATTCCACCTATAGTGCTATGTCCATGGCTCACGCTCATGTATTGCGTGAAAAGTTGAAAAAGTTTGAGAACATCAAAAGTAGGAAACAATTGCTTGGCTTGTCATCGGGGTTGTGCATGATTTAAATATTTTGTGTGATGAAGATGGAGCATAGCCATACTATATGACTTTGTAGGGATAAGCTTTCTTTGGCCATGATATTTTGAGAAGACATAATTATTTTGTTAGTATGCTTGAAGTATTATTGTTTTTATGTCAATATTAAACTTTTATTTTGAATATTCCGGATCTGAACTTCATGCCAAAATAAAGAGAAGTACATGGATAAATATGTTAGGTAGCATTCCACATCAAAAATTCTGTTTTTATCATTTACCTACTCGAGGACGAGTAGGAATTAAGCTTGGGGATGCTTGATACGTCTCCAACGTATCTATAATTTTTTATTGTTCCATGCTATTATATTATATGTTTTGGATGTTTTATATGCATTAATATGCTATTTTATATGATTTTTTGGGACTAACCTATTAACCTAGAGCCCAGTGTCAGTTCCTGTTTTTTTCTTGTTTTAGAGTTTCGCAGAAAAGGAATGCCAAACGGAGTCCAAACGGAATAAAACTTTCACGATGATTTTTCTTGGACCAGAAGACATCCAGAGGATTTGGAGTGCAAGTCAGAGAAACCACGAGGCGGCCACAAGGTTGGAGGGCGCGCCCCCCAACCTTGTGGGCCCCTCGTAGCTCCACTGACCTTGTTCCTTTGCCTATATATACTCTTATACCCTAAAAACATCCAGGAGAGCAACGAAACCACTTTTCCACCGCCGCAACCTTCTATACCTGTGAGATCCCATTTTGGGGCCTTTTCTGGCGTCCTGCCAGAGGGGGATTCGATCATGGAGAGCTTCTACATCAACACCATTGCCTCTCCGATGAAGCGTGAGTAGTTTACCACAGACCTACGGGTCCATAGCTAGTAGCTAGATGGCTTATTCTCTCTCTTTGATTCTCAATACAAAGTTCTCCTAGATGTTCTTGGAGATCTATTCGATGTAATACTCTTTTGCGGTGTGTTTGCCGAGCTCTGATGAATTGTGGATTTATGATCAGCTTATCTATGAATATTATTTGAATCTTCTTGGGATTCTTATATGCATGATTTGATATCTTTGCAAGTCTCTTTGAACGATCGATTTGGTTTGGCCAACTAGATTGGCTTTTCTTGCAATGGGAGAAGTGCTTAGCTTTGGGTTCAATCTTGCGGTGTCCTTTCCTAGTGACAGTAGGGGCAGGAAGGCACGTATTGTATTGTTGCCATCGAGGATAAAAAGATGGGGTTTTCATCATATTGCTTGAGTTAGTTCCTCCACATCATGTCATCTTGCTTAATGCGTTACTCCGTTCTTTATGAACTTAATACTCTAGATGCATGCTGGATAGCGGTTGATGTGTGGAGTAATATTAGTAGATGCAGAATCGTTTCGGTCTACTTGACACAAATGTGATGCCTATATTCATGATCATTGCCTTATATATCATCATAACTTTGCGCTTTTCTATCAATTGCTCAGCAGTAATTTGTTCACCCACCGTAATAATTTCTATCTTGAGAGAAGCCTCTAGTGAAACCTATGGCCCCCGGGTCTATTTTCCATCATATAAGTTTCCGATCTAAAATTTTAGTTTCCTATTTACTTTACTTTGCAATCTTTTACTTTCCGTTCCATATACCAAAAATACCAAAAATATTACTTTACCGTTTATCATCTCTATCAGATCTCACTTTGCAAATAACCGTGAAGGGATTTACAACCCCTGTGTCGCGTTGGGTGCAAGTTGGTGTTTGCTTGTGCAGGTATTCGGTGACTTGCGCGTTGTCTCCTACTGGATTGATACCTTAGTTCTCAAAAGCTAAGGGAAATACTTACTCTACTATGTTGCATCACCCTTTCCTCTTCGAGGGAAAAACCAACGCAAGCTCAAGAAGTAGCAATGTGTGAGTAGGTTTTTGTTGTCCTATCGGTGATTGGTGAATTGCTATGATTAGTTTAATTTGCTTGTGGTTATGTTGCTGTCCTTTGGTGCCCATCGTATGAGCGCGTGTGTGGATCAGACCATATGGTTAGTTGTATGTTGGTAGGACTATGTATTGGAGGGCAAGGGTGATAGCAGCTTCAGCCTAGCATAGAAATTGATGCATACGGGATTGAAGGGGGACCAATATATCTCAATGCTATGGTTGGGTTTTACCTTAATGAACGTTAGTAGTTGCGGATGCTTGTTAATAGTTCCAATCATAAATGCATAGAATTCCAAGTAAGGGATGACATGCTAGTAGTGGCCTCTCCCACATAAAACTTGCTATCGGTCTAGTAACGTAGTCAATTGCTTAGGGACAATTCCGCAACTCCCACCACCACTTTTCCACACTCGTTAAACTAACTTAATTGTTTCTTTATCTAAACAGCCCCTAGTTTTTATTTACGTTCTCTTTATTATCTTACAAACCTATCCTACAACACCTACAAAGTACTTCTAGTTTCATACTTGTTCTAGGTAAAGCGAACATTAAGCGTGCGTAGAGTTGTATCGATGGTCGATAGAACTTGAGGGAATATTTGTTCTACCTTTAGCTCCTCGTTGGGTTCGACACTCTTACTTATCGAAAGAGGCTACAACTGATCCCCTATACTTGTGGGTTATCATAGATCAGACAGCCTGCATAATAGCAGACCCTGCACTCCCTAGAGAAAAATCCATCGCCCCCTTGCTCTTGGTTGACCTGGTGAAGCAGTAAACGCTACCCTCTATTCAAACTTCTTAAACGGTGAGCAGCGAAGAGTTGAATCATAAGCTTTTGTTGAGATTCCCACCTTCTTCTTTTCACAAGCCCCCTTATCATGCCACATAAATCTGCAATGGAAACAACGGAATACTTTCATATTTCATATTGGACTTGCTTCGTTCTGTCTCTCCCTTAACCTTATACTCCAGTGTGACCTCCTTCTGCAGGCATCTATTGTACGACAGTTTAACTCGAACCTGAAGGAATTCATTGGTACTAAAACCAGTTTCCGGGGCATCCACTGCTAGCACCTCTCCTAGGGTTCCACCCATGGAATTTCCATAAGCTTTAGTTTTATTTTTCCAAGGAATATCAAACCGAACCCAGACAGGGACTGCATCTAATAGGGTTTCCGATGGCCTTGCCTTTGTATCAAAGGGGGTGACTAGCAGCGCTTCTCCATCATAAATCCATGCGCCACCGCGCGCCATGAGTCTATAGTCTCCCTTAGAGAAGAAGGTGAGTACATGGTAGTTCTTCCGGACAGGCAAAACTCAACTCCGGTTCTAAGTTGTCACATCTTCTCAAAGCGGTCTGACAGTGTTTTGGCACTAGGGCGCTTTTGTGATCTGTAGAGACTCATCAGTTTCCAGCCCACCTCTTCTTCCTCGCCCTCTTCATCGTCAAAATCCACGGTGACAAATGCCACATCGTCCATGTCCAGTTCGCCATCTAGATATGATCCCGCTCCATCAAGCAACCTGCCCTCCAATGTCGGGCCATCCCAATTGCTCCCCTCCTGCGACGGCGCCACTGGATCCTGATATACCGATGTCTGCCTGCAAGCTATGAGTTTACTCGCACCAGAGGGCTTCGGGTGGGTAGGAACCTTATCACATCCCCCTTGATCACCTCCCCCACGTCGCAGACGACACACGCACATCACAGGAGAAGAATGCCGGCGGGACCCCATCGCAGATGATGCACGTGACATCACAAGAGAAGAATGCCTACGGTAGACCATGGGATCAAGATCTATTGGGTTGGCGACGTCAGGAGACAGTCCAGGGCACAAGGCGTGCCCTCGGCTATACATAGGCGCAACCACAGGGTCATGGATTCCGTGCACAACACGGTTCGAGAACCTGGGTGGCTGGCAGAGACCCAGAGACAACAAGGACGACGGTGTCGTAGCCCGGGCGGGCTCCTCCCGGTGGCCTGATACACTTCCGTCGGGGTTAGGTGTTTGTGACAGCGTGAGAGCCCCCATCGCCAGAGAAACCCTAAACCTAGACAAAGGAGACTTTTGACAAATTTTACAAAAAAGGCTAGATATTGTTTGGCTATTTTTTCTCGTTGAGAATGCAAAACTATGACTTGGTTAGGATGTGGCCCTCCTAATGCGATTGAGTTGAACAATGTTGGTTGAAATCCTCTTGTGATTAAGTAATACAAGTGTTTTACCCGCAAAAAAAAGTCACCCCAAATATTTACATTGAAAAAAATAAAATCATATGTATATATTTTAAAAGTATTATATTTTCTTGGGTTTTTCATTGAGCTGATATTTTCTTGGGTTTAATACATTTTTTAGTATTATATTTTCTTGGGTTTTTCATTGAGCTGATATTTTCTTGGGTTTAATACATACTTCAAAGCATAGAACTTAGTGGTCAAAAGTTTACCGAAGACAGTGGTAGCTACCAAAGCGTCGCTTATTTGTGATTAGAGGGAGTGTAATCCATTCAAGTTAATCAATGTGCACGCTTTTTTATTTTTTTGAAACATAGTACATATGTAGATGCTTATACGTGATACGTCTTCATCATATCTACAATTTTTTATTGTTTCATGATAATATTCTACAACTTTCATATACTTTTGGCAATATTTCATATTATTTTTTGGACTAACATATGGATCCAATGCCCAGTGTCAGTTCCTGTTTATTGCTTGTTTTTTGTTTCGCAGAATATCCATATCGAACAGAGTCCAAACGCAAAAAAATTATGAAGATTTATTTTGAAATATATGTGATTTTTGGGAAAAAGAATTAACGCGAGACGATGCCCGAGGGGCCAGAGGGCGCGACCCCCTACCCTTGCCGCGCCTAGCATGCTCGTGGCTCCTCCTAAGGTGGTTGGTGCCCTTCTTTTGCCACAAGAAAGATAATATCTAAAAGAAAATCCCCTCAAAATTTCAATCCAATTGGAGTTACAGATCTCCGGAAATTTAAGAAACGGCCAAGGGCTAAAAAACAGGAACACGAAACAGAAGAGAACAGAGAGAGATCCAATCTCGGAAGGGTTCCTACCCTCCGGGAGCCATGGAGACTAAGGACCAAAGGGGAAACCCTCTCTCCTGGTGGCTCCGGAATGCCGTCGGGGCAATTATCATGTGATGGCGATCTACTCCAACAACTCTGTCATCTTCATCAACACCTCCATCACCTTCCCTCATCTATATTTAGTGGTCCACTCTCTCGCAACCCATTGTACCCCCTACTTGAACATGGTGCTTTATGCTTCATATTATTTTCCAATGATGTGTTGCCATCCTATGATGTTTGAGTAGATTTTTGTTGTCCTTTGAGGTAATTGGTGAATTGCTATGATTGGTTTAATTTACTCGTGATTATGTTGTTGTCCTTTGGTGCCCATCATATGAGCGCGCGTGTGGATCACATCATAGGGTTAGTTGTATGTTGATAGAACTATGCATTGGAGGGCAAGAGTGATAGAAGTTTTTTCCTACCATAGAAATAGATTCATACGGGATTGAAGGGGAACCAATATATCTTAATGCTATGGTTGGGGTTTTACCTTAATGAACGTTAGTAGTTGCGGATGCTTGCTAATAGTTCAAATCATAAGTGTGTAGAATTACGAGTAAGTGACGACATGCTAGCAGTGACCTCTCCCACATAAAAACTTGCTATTGGTCTAGTAACTTAGCCAATTGCTTAGGGAAAATTTCACAAATGCTATCACCAGTTTTCCACACTCGCTATACTAATTTAATTGTATTTTAATTAGAACATCACCTAACTTTTATTTTCACGTTCTTTAGTATCTTGCAAACCTATCCCTTTACAACTACAGAGTACTTCTAATTTATTCTTGTTTTAGGTAAAGCGAACGTTAAGTGTGCGTAGAGTTATATCGGTGTTCGATAGAACTTGAAGGGAATATTAATTCTACCTTTATCTCCTCATTGGGTTCGGCACTCTTACTTATCGAGAAAGGCTAAAAGTTATCTCGTATACGTGTGGGTTATCAATACATTACATGCACTCATCTATATGAAAAGCACACACGCACACCGTTGTCCCTATGAGTATCTCTGACTCCGAAAGACTGAAACGACATGTACATCTTAAGATTGATGAAGTCTAACAAACATCTCAAGATTGATGAAGTCTAACAAACACCTCGTTGTTTGACACGTCGCTTATTAATGAAAAAATAAAGTGGTTAAATTCTGATATAAATTCAGGACAGTTCGAACATCCTTGCGAAGTATAGGACTTAAACCTAGGTGAGCAACTTACACCATAAGGAATATAACCATCTAAGTTCCACAACTCCTAAAGTTTCCATCAACCTATCCAATCTAATTCCAGGCGCTCAGTCTGCATGCATGCTTCTAAAAGTGTATACCTCCCGTGCAACAATGTTCTTTTGGCTGATATATTATTTTCTCTTGGATTGACCTATACAAAATTTTCTTAGAGAGAAGTTGATGTTGTTGCACACATGAACCAGTCTCAGCTTAGATGGCTCTCCTCTCCCCCCTCTCTCCCTCCCCCTCCGGGGCGGTGGCGGCGACGGACCTGTCCTCTCCTTCCCCGCCTCCGGCGTCCCCGTGCTGCCTCCGCGCGTCTGCCTCCTCCGTCCCCTCCTCCCCGTCCTCTCCTCGTTCGGTTCTCCGCGCCCCTGCCCCCGCCAACAAGTTCTGGGCCCTCGGATCCGAGGCCTCGGACTCCGACCCCGACTCCCCTCCTCTTCCTCCCCGCCCTGCGTCTTCGTGCGTGCTGCCCGTCATCTCTGCTCCGTCCCGGTGCCGTAAGTTCGCTCCCGGCGGGCGCGTTCGCCCTGCTCCCGCTCCATTGGCCATGGATGGTTGGACTCGCGTCTCGCGCTGGCGCCGTAGGGTTCCTCCGCCGTCTCCTGCCCATGGCATCCTTGGCCCTGGACGGTGCTGCCCAACGGCATCGGACCTGCTTTCCCTTCCCCCCTCCCCGACTGTCTCCTCCGTCTGTGCTTCGCCCTTTGGTTCACCGCTGGCCTCGCCGGCGGCGACCGGGTTGCCTGAAACCCTAGATCTGGTGGTGCCCTCCGTGGTGGTGCTAGACCCTGGGTTTTGGGCCTTCGCGCCTCCTGGTGGGACTGGTGGGCCTGGAGCTCCCCTTTCTAGTGTGTCGGATTCCCCCTACCTCTCGTGGCTCTTGGGCCTCGGGTGGCCCAGGCCCACCCCACCGTTCCCCCTCTAGCCCAACCCACCGACCCTGGCCTGGTGCAGTCGGGGTATTTATGGGTGCGGAGGGGATCGCTTCCCCCATTTCTAGGGTTCCCAGCCTCTCTCTCTGACCTGCGTTGCCACCGCTTCCCCATCTGCATTTTCTCTAGATCTACTCCTCCTCCGCTCCTCTCCCTCTCGTTTGCGTCGGTCGTCTCGATGGACCGCTCGCGTGGCTCCTCCAGCGAGGCGTTGTCCGGCCAAAAGAGGCGGCGGGAGGGCTCTGCTAAGGGGGAGGTGGATCTGGAGTACGAAGCTGCCCTTCGGTCCAAGCTCCAGGCTGATCGAGCTCGGGCGGAGGGGGCCGCGGTGGAGCCTGGCGGTGCTCCTTCCCTTGGATCCGGCTCAGTGGCGGCCGGACCCTCTGCTCCCCCTGGTGGTTCGTCGTCGCGTCCTTGGACCCCTGGGAGGTGGCGGCCGCGGCGAGTAAGGTTGGCTCTGCTGGCCCGATATCACGGCCCCCTCCTCCTCGTGGTGCTGCGGGCTCCGGCCCGGGCCCCGGCGGCCCCTGGTGGTGGTCCTGGCCGTTTCGTGCCCCGCGGCTCCTCTGGGGCGCAGGGTCGCCGCCCCTCCTCCGGCGGCCTGGGCCCTGCCTCTGCTTCTGGTCCCGTTGGTGATGGTATTCTTCCTCCGCCTCCCCCGCTCCGGCGCGCGTCCCTCCTCCTGCCCAAGTGGCCAACCCCACCCTCACCTGCTTCGCCTGCCACCGCCCTGGCCACTTTCAGTCGCGCTGTCAAAACCCCCCCTTCTGTCTCATCTGCAGAAAAGACGGCCACCTTACGATCGACTGTCAAAACCGCACCAAACCCCCCGCTTTTGTGCATTACGGCCTCGGCCTCCTTGGATGTGCCTTCTTCACCCTCGATCGCGAGGTCCCTCAAGTGGTTCCCATTCCCGCTCTCTCTAACGCCGGCATCATTACTGTCAAGGACAAGAAAATTCCCCCCTAGGTTCTTCTCGATGAACTCCAGTTATGGGATGATGGTGGATGGGATTGGCAGATCCGCCAATTATCTGAGTCTGAGTTCGCTGCCACTTTCCCCTCCAAAGAAAGCTTGCGGATGATATCATGTTCCAGTTTCACCCTTCCCCTCAACCAACTTGTCCTTTCCGTCAATGCCGCCTCCAATGGTTCTAAAGCTATCTCTTCGCATTTTGATGTTTGGGTCTTAGTTGATGACGTCCCACCTACGCTTCGCTCTCCTGCCTTTCTTATGGCTTTCGGTGTTCTCATTGGAAAGCCAATTGAGGTCGATCCGGAGTCTCTGCTTGTTCTTGGCCCTACACGGTCCATTGCGTTGATCCTCATTGCATTCGTGGTTCCGTTGACGTCTTCCCTTCTGCTAGAGGCTTCCGTCTCAGGGTCCGGGTCGAGGGCGATGCTGCTCTGATGTCGCCCCCGCCCCCACCTCCTCGGCCGGCCTCGGGAAATGATGACAAAGATGACAAGGATGAGGATGGCCTTTCGGATGACTCGAATCCTGGCGCCGAACATCGCTTCACTCAGTCGGAGTGGGATGGGTTGACTTCTGAAGATCGTGACTTGCTCAAGGAGAACGCTCCGGTGGGGGGTGGGAACAAGGATGCGGTGGATGGTGCCGGAGGGGGGGTTGCTGCTTCTGATGGAGCGAGGGGTACCCCTTTCTCTGGTGTGTGCTCCAACCTTCCTTCCCGTCCTGCCTCCCCTTCCCTCTCCGGTATTGAAGATCTGCCTCCGTCCGGCCCCATGACCAAGAAAAAGAAGAAGAAATCGTCTGTCAAGAAATTCTCCGCGCGTAGCAGGGCCTCTGGCGATTCCAAGCAGTTTGTGGCAGGGCTTTGCCGCAGGCTTGATGCTGATTTGGGCGCGGCCTCGGGTCGTTCGTCTGCGGCGGCTTCTCCGTGCCGTGTCCGTCCCGTGCAGGTGCGCTCCCCTGCATCCACCGCCCGCAAGAGCGGCCGTGTCTCTAACAGCGGCGAGCGGGTGGCCGATCGGGCGGCGTGGCGCGCTGCGGCCAGAGATCTTCCCCCTTCAGGTACTCCCCCATGTTCCCCACCCCCTCCTATCCCCGTTTCTTCTCCTGTTCAGTTAGTCCTTCCGTCGCGGTCCAATGATCATCTTCTGCATATCTTAGAGGACGTAGGCATTTCTTTTGATCCTAGTTTTGGTTCTCTGTCTTCCCTGTTGGATATTGTTCGGGCAAACGAAAAGGCCCAGGCGGATATTGCTAAGGCCAAGGAGGCCGCGTCTCGGGTTGATGCCTCACTGGTTGTGGCCGGTGGGGCCGAGGTGGCACCTGAGAGGGATCAGGTGCCCACCGCTGCGCCTCGGCGCGGGGCTGGCAAGCGTTCTAAATCCTGCATCGCCCCAAGCAGGTCGAGTCTTCGCATAAAAAATCTTTCCCACCGATGAAGGCCTTATTCTGGAATATTAGAGGTTTCAGCGCTAGGGGGCGCAGGGACCAGATTAAAGATCTCGTTCGGTCTGAGAATATAGACATCATTGGCCTTGTTGAAATGCTTAAATCTTCCTTCTCCCCAAACGAACTTTCTGCTGTTGCTGGGATTGATAGGTTCGACTGGAACTATTTGTCTTCTTCTGGCCACTCGGGTGGTAATCTTATTGGTACCAACAGAGACATGTTCAATTTTGTTGCTTTCGACCATGGCATTTTTTGGGCTAGTACAGTTGTATCTCATCGCTCCCTCAATATGCTTTTGGAAGTTATGGTAGTCTACGGCCCGGTTGATCACTCCCTTTCTTATGTTTTCTTGGACGAAATTCTAAATAAGACCGAATCCTGTGACCTCCCTTTGCTTATTGGCGGTGATTTCAACTTGATGCACTCTCCTCTGGATAAAAACTCGCCTAACTTCTCATGGCCGCTTGCTGACGCGTTCAACGCTTTTATTCGGGACTCTGCTATCCGCGAAGTGCCTAGGGTGGGTGCCCGCTTCACTTGGACGAGCCACCAAACGGCTCCTATTTGATCTGTTCTTGATCGCGTTTTCATTTGCCCCAGATGGGACTCCTTGCTTCCTCGGGCCTCCCTTCGGGCTCTGCCCATCGTGGGGTCTGATCATGCGCTCCTGATTCTTGATGATGGGATTCATTCCGTCTCCTCTCCACGGTTCCAGTTCGACGCTTCTTGGCTCCTGGTTGATGGCTTTGTTGATTTGATTGCACATAAAATTTCCTCCTTCTTATCTTCTGCTCACCACTCTTTTGGACTGATGGACGATTGCCACCAATGCTCATATCGTCTCCGAAATTTTCTCCGTGGATGGGCTAAGAACCACGCTGCTGAGTCAAGGCATGACAAGGCTCGGCTTGCTGCCCAAATCGGCACCATGGATGCGTGTGCGGATGGTCCTGGCCTCTTCCCCCTGAATGGCAGGCTCGTTATGACTTAGAAGAGGCCCTATTGGCCCTGCACCGCCAAGAGGAAATTTACTGGAGACAAAGGGGCACCATTAGTTGGACTTTGAAAGGCGATTCTCCTACTGCTTACTTCTTTGCCATTGCTAATGGTAGGCGTCGCCGTTACATGATTGATAGCTTGATCATCAATAATGTTAGGGTGTCTGACCATTCCATGATTATGTCGCACGTGGTCGACTTCTTTTCCTCTCTCCTATCCGCTAAGCCTGAGGTGGGCTTTAGACTGACTAATTCTTTTTAGGCTTCTCAGGAGATGGTTACCAGCGATGATAACGAAGCCTTGCGGACCCCCCTCTCTGATGAGGAGATTTTCAAAACAATTGGCTCAGCTAATACCAATGCGACCTCGGGCCCTGACGGCTTTGCCATCCCATTCTTTAGGCAGTTCTGGCCACAGCTGCGGGGCCTCGTCCAAGCTATCATCCAAGGCTTCTGGTTGGGTACCGTTGACATATCACGGTTAAATTATGTTGTGCACTCTTATCCCTAAAGTCAAAGGGGCAGACTTGATCACTCAATTTAGACCTATAGCCCTGATTAATAACTTCGCTAAGCTACCGGCTAAAGGCTTTGCTACTAGGCTCTCCCCAATCGCGCATCGCACTCTCAGTCCTTTCCAAACAGCGTTCGTAAAGGGCAGGTTTATTTTAGATGGTATCCTCTGTCTCCATGAGATTGTTCATGACCGCGAGTCCGGGGCTCCAAAGGGCGATTCTAAAACTCGATTTGAGAAAGCCTATGACTCGGTTAGTTGGAATTTCCTTCGACAAGTGCTTCTAGCCAAGGGCTTCGATGGTGCGGTGGTTCACAAACTTATGCAGTTAATCACGGGTGGCCACACTGCAGTTTCGGTCAACGGGAACATTAGTCACTTTTTTGCTAACGACTGGGGCCTGAGGCAAGGTGATTCGGCCTCTCCCCTCCTCTTCAACTTTGTGGCTAACTCCCTATCTCATATTCTGACTCGGGCTGCTGCTGCTGGCCACATCACTCCAGTCAGCTCTCACCATGTCCCTAATGGCATCTCTCACTTACAATATGCGGATGATACTATCATTATGGTTGAGCTGAATGAGGCTAGCATTATCCATCTGAAGTTCCTTCTCCTGTGCTTTGAAGCTCTCTCTAGTCTCAAGATTAATTTTGCTAAGAGTGAAGTCATTGTTACTGGGGTCTCGGACGTTGAGGCCCAAAGAGTTGCTCATCTTATTAATTGCTCCCTAGGCTCTTTTTGTTTCAAATATCTCGGCCTTCCGATCTCTCCCCACAAGCTGCTGGCTAAAGATTTTGCTCCGGCTGTCACTAAGGTGGGCAATCGGGTTTTGCCGTGGAGAGGACGATACAACACCCAAGCGGGCAAGGTCGCCCTTACCAACGCTTGCTTGTCTTCCCTCCCCATGTTTCTGATGGGCTTCTACCTCCTTTTAGGAGGGACTCATGCTGGTTTTGATAAGCACAGGGGTGCATTTTATTGGAATTCGGCTGACAATAAGCGCAAATACAGGATGGTCAAATGGAAATACATTTGTCGACCCAGAAACCTGGGTGGGTTAGGGATCATTAACACGGCTGTCATGAATAAGTGCCTCATTTTAAAGTGCTGGTGGAAAATCATGTCCTCCGTTGAGTCCCCTCTGTGGCTCACCATTCTCAAGGCTAGGTACTTCCCGACGTCGAGCCCAATGTTTGCTTCGTCCACTAGTGGTTCCCAATTTTGGCATCAGCTCGTTAAAGTTCGTCCGATTTTTCTGTCCTTGGTCAAATTTATAGTCAGGAATGGCAAATCGACTCGTTTTTGGCTAGACTGGTGGTGTGGGGAAACCACCCTCGTGGTGGGGTTCCCTACCTTATTTTCTTACTGCTATAACCCGAGATCTCTATCTTCGAGCTCTCTCTAAATAACTGGGATCTAGACCTTCGTAGAACGCTTTCTCATGAAGAGTTGGAAGACTGGCATCGCCTTACTGCTTGCTTCCCCTTGCTCTCAAAGGAAGAGGACTCGGTTGTCTGGCTCCACTCTTCTTCCGGTCGCTTTTTGGTTAAGTCTGTTTATGCTAAACTCATCTCTAGCTCCCCCACGTCCAAGTTCAAATGCATTTGGAAAGCCTGTATTCCTCCTAAGATCAAAATTTTCATGTGGCAAGCTTTTCGTGGGAAGTTCCCCGCGGCGGATCAAATTCGGAAAAGGAACGGTCCGGGCTCAGACAGATGCGCCTTATGCGGGGACATCGAAAACACCGATCATATCTTCTTTCAGAGCTCTTTAGCCAAGTTTGTGTGGTGCTGTATTCGATATTGGCTGCAAGTGAATTGGAATCCCTCGTCCTTTGTGGACTTGCGGAGACTGGGCAGCGGCTTATCTGGGGCATCTAATAGTATTTTCTGGGTGGGGTTTGCAGCGATTTGTTGATCGTTGTGGACCACTAGAAACAAGTTTACCATTGAACATATCTTCCCAGCTAATCCTGTTAGTTGCTTACTTAAAACTGGTGTATTCCTGCAGCAGTGGAGATTATTGACTAAGGAAGTGGACCATGAGGCTTTCGACGCTATGGCTTCCAAGATTCAGATTACGGCTTCTTCCTTGGTGCGCTGGCATCGGGAGGCGTCTTAATTCTAGCTTCTCCTATCATTTCTTTTGAGGGCTGGCCTGCGTGACATGACTGGCTGGATAGCCATGTATGCGTGCTTTCTCTATCTGTTGTCCTGATACTTTGTTTGCTCGGTTGTTGGCTGTGTTACTCTGCCTGGTGGCTTTATTCGATTAGTTAGTTAGTTTACCGTAGAGATCACGGGTCATCATGCATCAACCTAGCTAGCTACTCTCTCCGTTCGAAAATATTTGACATGGTTTTAGTTCAAATTGCTCTAGAAATTAAGATATTTCTCGTCCGACTATCCTAATGCACCAAGCAACGATCCGACAAAATCGAACCAAGCTCGTACGTACGTGCACTCCATGCAAGTGATATTTATTTAATGAAATTATATATTATTGTATGTGCTTCATTTTTTTTATGGTCAAAGGAACAACGTCTCAAATTTCACATGGTTTAATATTTTGGCAGTAGTGTCGTGACAACTGACAAGGAAAATTTTAGACCAACATTAGAACCCCCGTCGATGGAGATGTCACATTCTTTTTTGCAATAGAACAGATTTTTGTGATTTGCACGAGTTTATTTATTTTTAGTATGATTTTAACATTGTACTATGTGTTGGTCAAAATCGATTTCAACAGAAGCATTTTTCTATTACAGTTTAGGCTCGCAAAATAGTAGTGTGCTTTTTTGTGAGTGATTATTAGAGTGTACTTGAGCTTATGTTTGTAGTTTAAACTTGTAAAAAAGAAGCATCTAATTTATTTGAATTTTGTGTGCTTACTTTGATTTTCTTTAGTATCACACCATACCCGCCTTTCTAGACTGATGAGGTTTTGATGTGATAGATATATATAACACGGCGTTTCTATGGTCATATGGTATTGACTTATTTCCTTTTGTAG